>NC_058404.1:134627538-134795139 GCF_002201575.2 Neomonachus schauinslandi | reverse complement strand
CCAGTCAGTTGATCACAGAACCTCTTGCTGTAGAAGTCCTAATGCCCAGCAAATGGCCTATCTTTAGCATAGTTGTACCTGAAGTTGACATTGCCAGAGAGACCACTGAATCCTTGGTATTATCCATGCCAAATAGAGGTAGTGTTGACATCCTCCTGGAATCCCCATTTCTCATTCCCTCCATCTCTTTCCTTATCCTTTGACCATATTCCAGTAGAGCTGCTAGGCCAGTTGTTCCCTTCAAGTGAATTGGAAAATTTACCCCTTCCCTTAAGAGATGAATCACTGCGCCAGGTCTATACCTTGACTTTGGAACATGGGTTATATTTCAGCCCTCATCTGCAATCTCAGCTAGGTACCCTTGTTAAGGGCACAACCTCTATGATCACACACGGCAGCCTGAGTTTTGGTGTGCAGCTTGCTAGGCCAGTCACTAAGCACTCTCAAGGCGTAAGAAGATGTCCCTCACCAACAAGGTCATATTGAGTGAGAACTGTTAGCGTACCAACAACCTTATAGTAATAAGCTTGAATTCCTTGCTCCTGACACAAAGGTAAAAGGATGAAAGAAAGATTGCTGCTCCAGAAACTCTGCATGATGTCTAAAAGAAACCTTGCAGGCTCCATTTTATAGCTCTAAATGGTAAAAGTCTCCACACCAATTCTCTTCCTGGCTACTGAGGCCAGGGGAGTCATGTGACTTCTTTGAAGTTGTCCCTAGATCAGTGGTTCTCAACTTGGGGCAGTTATGCCCCCCCCAGGGGACATTTGACAATGTCTGGAAACTTTTCGGTTGTCACAACTGGGAGGGAGGTGCTACTCCCATCTAGTGAGTAGAAGACAGGAATATGGGTAAATCTTGCAATGCACAGGAGAGCACACTCCACCCCCAACAAGGAATCATCCTGCCCAAAATGTCAATGGTGCTGAAGTGGAGAGATCCTACCCTGGAGTACTGAGCACGTTGGGTCTGGAAATGACCTTACCCCAACCTCTCACATCAAAGGACCAGGAGAGCTAAGTTCTCACTTGATTTTTTACTTAGGTACAACTCTAGACAAATCTTTGTCTCAATTTCTTTTATCAAATATAATGAAAGTATCTGTTGTACTGGCTTTATCATGTGGTGATGAGAATGACACAATAGATATGCATATTCTTTGAAAAAATTTCAAAAAGCCACAAAACTCATTATTGATGCCATGTTGAGAGCTTTCCAGACACAAAAGCATTCTGGCTGACTACAGCTGAATTACTCTCTGCTTTATCCCCTTGCTTAACTGTAACATCAAACAATCCATTTTAGAAACACACCACTTGTTTAAACACAGGATAAATTCTCTAGATGAAAGAATTTGCTTGGAGTGATTGTCTTTGGTATTTATCTTTTCCTACACTCTATTACTTCCCTTGTCATCGCTTCTCTTGTCCATGTTGACATAGTACATTATCTACTTCCCTGAAAAAATTAAAGTTGGGCTAGTTTATGAATTAATAACATCGTCTAAAATACCATCATTTTTGATCAGAGTCTGAACTGAATCTGTATAATTTTGAACTTGACATAAATGAAATAAATTGACCTCGGGCGTGCACAATCGTTAATGGTCATTTGATACAAACACACATTAAATGGGATGGAACATTATTGAAAATCTATGTACATATGAAAATGGTTCCATGGATCCCTATCAAAATAGTGCTGAAGGTAATGTGAATAGGGCCCGATTGTAAACTTATTATCAGTAGGTGGCCATTTTACCAAAATAGTATGGTACCTTCTTAGAGTGAGTCTTTAGTCAGTAATCTGATCGTAAAACTTCCTCTTTAGAGTTAAGAGGGATAAGCTGGAAAATGATATTAGAAATATGTATCAAGAATGTATTACAGCCTGAGAAGAGCATGATGGATGAAGGCCTTCAGTTTGCTTCTTTTGGAGCTCTGTTTAGAAGGTGTCTCCATGGGGTCAAGGTGCTACAGAGCCATGTTGTAGATAAAACATATCAGTTCCAGGGAAAGAGGTATCACAAGTGAAAGAAAATTCTCTACTTCCTATTTGGTGATTCCACGATCACACAGAAATGACACATCTGGCATTCTCTGGGTTTCTCTGGAATCCTGGAAAGGAATCTTAGGCAGATGCCATTATTCTCTTGTGTCCTTGATTAAGATTAGGATACTAGTGATAGTTAATATTTAAATCCATTGTTTCCTTTAAGGTTTTAGTGCTCCATCATTTGATTTTCCTTGTGCTCAGCTCTCTAAACCATGCCTTACCATTCTCCCATTTGCTGAGTCCTGTTGAATAGAAACAAGGAGTGCACAATGCTTTACATGCTATTCTTGATTTTGCCGGGGAAAAAAGAGCCAAGATTTCATGGCATATCTGGGGTACAGATAAGAGTGTAAGGGATGGGAATTGAATATGGGTAAATATCCTTTGCTTTCTTCACCCACAAGCATTAATGCATCAGTTTCCTTTTCTGCCACTTCTCTTTATAAAACACCTTTTTAATACTCCTTCAGAAAGGTTGGGGCAGGGAGGAACAGGTGGTAAACTGGCTTGTAAATCTGTAAGTTGTGACTTGAGTCCTTCTCCTTCTCTCAGCACACAGAATGCAGGTATCATGGATCAAAGTGAAGGAATCCTTAATAGGCGCATAATCAATTAAGCCATTGCTGAATTTGCTTTATGGTAGTAATGTAGTTGCTGAAATAGTGTAACAAAGCATTCCCAAACAATGGCCAGAATTTAAATTGGTCCTTACTCCAGATTGACAGATAGTATCGCTGATGAAACAGAAGGGCTTCGGCTCACCACGGCAGTTCATAGGACTTTCTGGCACGTTGCTGCTTGTTCTAGATGATGCCCAGCCCATTTCTGGTGCTCAGTGAACGTTAATTAATACCAATACTGTCAAGTGCTTCTTATTTTTCACCCAGGAACATTTATAATTCTGTGGTTCATGTACTTTCTAATTCTTCATGCTCAATGATGGGAATGAAAATTAATTACTCTGGGAATGTGAACGTCGCCTTGACAGTCATTCCTATTCTGTTAAATAAAGTTTTCGTTGGTCAAACCTGGAGGTCCCTGGATTCTATTCTCTTGGCCTAATCCCCTGTTCTTCCTTCTTCTGCCCTAAGATTTTTTTTTAGAAATGTTAAAATTGAAGAAGAATAATTGCCTTTTAATTTAGGTTCAGGATTTAGATGTGATTTATTTTAAAACCTTCCTAAGTGTGGCATTTAAGTCTACTTGAAATTCCCAATTCTCTATTCCTGTAGCTCAGCCAAATGTGTGTCGTTTTGACTTCTGAGCTGCACATTCCTGGGAGCATGGGTCTCATTTGCTTGAAAAAGAGAGATGTAAGCTCATTTGAAGTTTTAGTTGACTTATAGTTCTTCTCTGACCTTTGTACTAATAGCTGGCAGAGAATAAAACCAGACACGTCAATCACTGTCTAGATTTTATAAACTATTGACTGTTTCTTGAAGGATTGTAATGCTTATTTTATTGGCCTGTTGTACCATAGTAGGAGATTTATAGAGTGTCAAGAAAATGAAAACCATGGCTAGCTAGCATTATCCAGACTGCTGGCAATATAGTCATTGAAATTAATAACTATCAATTAAATATAAATGCACAGAAATCGCATGTAAGAGAGAATCAAAAGCATTTTGGTCCCTGGATCTTTTTGGCACTGTCTTGTTTAATGCTTCATAAATAGTCGAATTAACAAGTTTTCCTGATTTTTATTTGGCTGAACACTTCCTCTTAGTAGGTTTGTTTAAATTTCATAACTTCCAAAGGAAGACTCTACAAGTCACTACTTATTTGTGTTGTCATCTAGGAGGGCTTACCCTTTTTCTGCTTTACCCCCACTCATACTTTAAAAAGATTTTTAGCTCTTGGTAGACTGCCATTCTCTCCACACAATTCCCACCATAATTACTGGCGATTTCTAATACTCCAGCCTCTCAGTTTTTTGAACGTCTCTCCTCCAGTAATTTTTGTCCTACATCCTGCCTTACATAGACTCTCATTCCATTGTCCTGTACCCTAGATCAGTCCACTCCAATGGACCCTAAGGTGCCCAGGACACTTTCTGCAGGCCCATGGGTTAAAAACTATTTTCATAAGAATGCTAAGATGTTACTTCCCTTTTTTACTCTGATTCTCTCATGAATATACAACATTTTCCAGAAGCTCCATGACATGTAATATCACAATAGAGTGAACGTAGAAGCAGATGTGAGAATCCAGCTTTCTTTTCAACCAAACATTAAAGAGATTTGTGAAAACAATGCCACCTTCTCACTAATTATTTTTGTTTTGTTTTGGAAAAGTTATATTTTACACAAAATATGTTGACATTTAGGGGCGCCTGGGTGGCTCAGTCAGTTGAGCGACTGCCTTTGGCTCAGGTCATGGCTTCAGGGTCCTGGGATTGAGCCCCGCATCGGGCTCCCTGCTCCGCGGGAAGCTTGCTTCTCCCTCTCCCACTCCCCCTGCTTGTGTTCCCTCTCTCGCTGTCTCTCCTGTCAATTAAATAAATAAATAAAATCTTAAAGAAAAATATGTTGACATTTAACAGGTTTTATTATTTCTTTAATTGGATTAAGTAAATATTTTAAAAATTCGTGTTTTAATTTCTAACCCAGTAAATATTAATAATTAAAATCTACATAAAACATTTTTGCCATCAATAATTTTATGAGCGTAAAGGGGTCTAGCAACCGTGAGATCATGACCCAAGCTGGAATCACGAGTTGGAGGCTTAACCAACTGAGCCACCCAGGCACCTCTATTATTCCCACTTTATAGACCTGAGTTACAGGGCGTTATTTAAGTGGGCCAAGGTTACACAATTAGTTAAGTGTCAAGCTTGAATTAGAATCCTGGCAGGGCTGACTTAATAGCCTTCATGTGTGACTTCTAAGCTATATTAGCTCATAAGTAAGTTTGTCTGAGACAATCCTAGTGAACTAGGTATATCCAGGTATACTTTTTAATAGAGTCTACTGCTACTCTCCAAGGTGCCTCACTTGGGATGAAAACTCCTGTGGTCTCTTCCTTCTCCCAGGTCATACAGGGGGAGATGCTTGTGCATGGGTAGAAGGAACACCGGTGGAGACTAGAACACATAACATCCAACAACAATTTCTGTTGTGCTCTCGAGTGGGTCTTTTTAGAACAAATTTGCCTTTTCACCTGTGCTTTGCCTTGCTTAGAATGAAATAATTTTAGTTTTTATTGAAACATCAGTAATTAAGGCTGAATATATAATGTGTGCACACAAATAAAATTTCTGCTTTTTTAATCAGTGATTTTGGAGGAGCTCAAAGTGAGTAAGGAACCAACGTAAGGACTAGAGATGAACGTGGTTCTAACGATGTAGATGCCACTGTAGCAAAGTGAAATGTCATCAGTAGTGGTGCACAAGATAGAGCTGTTGTCCCTTGGGTGCCTGGGTGGCTCAGTTGGTTAAGCGACTGCTTTCGGCTCAGGTCACGATCCTGGAGTCCCTGGATCGAGTCCCGCATCGGGCTCCCTGCTCGGCAGGGAGTCTGCTTCTCCCTCCGACCCTCCCCCCTTTCGTGCTCTCTCTCTCTCAGTCTCTCTCTCTCAAATAAATAAATAAAATCTTTAAAAAAAAAAAAGATAGAGCTGTTGCCCCAATCTTGGGGTTGCGTATTCTATTGGTGAGAAATTTTGAGCATGAGCCACCAATATATTCAAGTAATATATATATATTCTAAAATATATACAGAGATAGAAATGAAAGTGGACATGATGAAAATCAAATATAATGATTATTATAAACTACTTTTTATTTGTTATTTGTTCATGGAATGATTATAGAGAATCCTATACTCTCGCTGACATCATATTTAGTGTGTATTGTATTATTTGTAAGCTTTTGGCTTACAGTTTCTCAGACAGAGATTTGAAGACCTGGTTCACTTTATTTGAATATTTGTTCTTAATTTCTATCATAGGTTAGAGATACCTCACAGAGATATCCACAGGCAAATGGGAGGAGTGCCATGTTAGTTGTGCTTACTAACTCATGACTTTGATTTTCATGCCAGATACTAATCATGCAAATGTTTTTATTCAAGTTTAGTCAGTAAATTCCTTGATATGCATTATTAAATTTTCTCTAAAATTATGTGGAGAATACCACATTTTTATATGTTTAATATATGTGTCCAAATCCACTGCAGCCCTTTTTTGGAAGATTAATAACCGGGTTAGAAAATCTGGTTATGTGTTTTTTCTTTTTTCTTTTTAAATAAGCTCTAATTTTAGAAGAGTTTTGGATGATAGAAATGTTGCAAAGAGAGTGCATTGAATTCCTGCGTGGCTCACCCCCAGTTTCCCTGTTGTTATCATCTTACATTTGTCACAACTAGTGAACCTATGTTAATATATTATATATACAGTTCACACTTCTTTTAGATTTCCTTTGTTGTTACCTAATGTCCCTTTTCTGTTCCAGGATAGGGCACAACTCCTTAGGCTCTCCAGAGTGTGACACTTAATTTTCCTTGTTTTCTAAGACTTTCCTTGGTTTTGATGATCTTGACAGTTTTGAGGAGTACTGATCAGGTGTTTTATAGAATGTTCCCAAGTTTTTAAAGTGTGCATATATGAATTTTCATAAATGGTACAAATTATGTTATATTACTCTTTTATAACAAATGCATATAAATGTAGAAACATTAAAAACAGTCATTTTAAAGAACTTTCTTCTCATCACTCTTCAAAAATAAACTTTTTTGATTGCTCATTATTAAAACTTCACCTTTACCTTGAAGGGACAGATTATACATAGTTATCATTATTTTCTGAAATTATCTGCTAGGTGGCATACTACCAAGTGCTACATGGCCATGGGAAAGGTTAGTGGGACATGTGTCTTCTTTTAACAGAAAAATGCACCATCCATCTTTCCCTCAACAACTCTTTTAAGACTTTGATCAAGATAACAAATATATCTCTGGGCTGTGCCACAGATTCTCTTGTTCACTCCCCGTCTTATTGCTGAGGTATTGTAAGAACTCTGTTGTGTGTGTATATACACACATACACACTCACACCACATTTTCTTTTTCCATTTATTTATACAGTGGAATATTACTCAGCCACCAAAAGAATGAAATCTTGCCATTTGGAACAACGGGATGGAACTAGAGGGTATTATGCTAAGGGAAATAAGTCAGTCCGAGAAAGACAGATACCATAGGATTTCACTCACATGTGGAATTTAAGAAACAAAACAGATGAACATAGGGGAAGGGAAGGAAAAATAAAATAAGATGAAAATAGAGAGGGAGGCAAACCATGAGAGACTCTTAACTTAGGGGAACAAACAGGGTTGCTGGATGGGGTAACTGGATGATGGACATTAAGGAGGGCATGTGATGTAATGAGCACTGGATGTTGTATGCAACTGATGAATCACTGGATTCTACCTCTGAAACTAATAATACACTATATATGTTAATTAAATTGAATTTAAATAAAAAATTTTTAAAGAGAACTCCATTGTATTTTAAAGGTCTTTTTATAGATTAATTGCATCAGTGACTTCCTACAGTACTTTGTATACTTCTAGCTTTCATTTTGCTGCCATTGCTTGCGTGTATACAATGAAGTGAGTGGATTAAAAGTGTGACCCTATCTCTGTAATTTTTCCTCATATTCTTTTCTTTATTCCAGCCAAAATAGTTGTTCCATTAATGTTGTAATATAAATTTTATGGGAGAAAACCACTAATTCTAAAAATATTAAAGAACCCACTTTCTGTCAACAATGTCTTATTTGTGATACACTTGTAATTCTGCAGTGCACAGAAAGTTAATTTTTTTTCCCGAAAGTTAGTTTTGATGTATTTTATTTTTGAAATAGAACCTAGCAAGCACAGTATGCTAACTCTTATTAGAAATGTCTAAACTGGGGGCGCCTGGGTGGCTCAGTTGGTTGGGCGACTGCCTTCGGCTCAGGTCATGATCCTGGAGTCCCTGGATTGAGTCCCGCGTCGGGCTTCCTGCTCGGCAGGGAGTCTGCTTCTCCCTCTGACCCTCCCCTCTCTCATGTGCTCTCTCTCAAATAAATAAATAAAATCTTAAAAAAAAAAAAAAAAGAAATGTCTAAACTGGGCGCCTGGGTGGCTCAGTCGTTAAGCATCTGCCTTCGGCTCAGGTCATGATCCCAGGGTCCTGGGATCGAGTCCCACATCGGGCTCCCTCCTTGGGGGGAAGCCTGCTTCTCCCTCTCCCACTCCCCCTGCTTGTGTTCCTGCTCTCGCTATCTCTCTCTGTCAAATAAATAAATAAAATCTTTAAAAAAAAAAAAGAAATGTCTATACTTCCATCGAACTTTAGAGAAAACATATCACCACATATAGACTATTGTCCTTATTCTTGTTTCTTCCAGTCTTCAGATGCATGTTCTGTATAACTTTCAAAAGTACTATTTACTCATACAGGAAGGCATATTATTTTGTCTCCATATCGTGCGTGTGTATGTGTGTGTGTGTGTGTATGTCTTCAGCTAATTTCTACCAAGGAAAAAGAGAATAAGGGTGAGTTTTTTTTTTTTTAAGATTTTATTTATTTGACAGAGAGAGACACAGCGAGAGAGTGAACACAAGCAGGGGGAGTGGGAGAGGGAGAAGCAGGCTTCCCGCAGAGCAGGGAGCCCGATGTGAGGCTCGATCCCGGGATCATGACCTGAGCTGAAGGCAGACGCTTAATGACTGAGTCACCCAGGCGCCCCTCAAAAGAGCCCCAGGAAGGGTGACTTTTAAACAAATACAAGTCCCATTGTCCACTCTTCTGTCCTGGGACTGTCCCACTCTTTACAGAGGTTGCTAAACACCATCCCTGACTTGTGCACAACTGAATGTAAATTGAGTGAGGTTAGAGTATCAACCCATGCATTAAATTCAGTACCTAACTACTAAGAGAAGTCTTCATATTGTTCTCCCATCCTAAGTGGGTGCGTCATCTTGCACAACACCTGGGGTACATTCACCCCATTTTGGATACCTCTAGGAAGAGACTTTTTACATTTCAAGTGTATCTGGTTGGTTGTTTGAGCCATATCTCAAGAGTCCTTTCAGGCAATATGCTGAGGCCACATAGCAGCGAGTTTTTATTCTTTGAAGAGCTGAGAAAATATGAGAGGAAGGGCATGGAACCAGAACATGGTATTTAAAGGATGTAGAGTAGGGAAGATGGACACTGAATTAATATTTTAGTCCAGGATGTAGCCCTGACCTGAGTGCTTAAATTGCTAACATCGTTCTTTAAGGCCACATAATATAAATAAACTTAATACATTTAGAAAAAAATTTCTACTTCTTTTTTGATGTGATTATGTCATTACTGTATTTTAAATGATTAAAATAGTATCAAGTACTTTTTATAGAATACAATTGAGGATAAAAAAAAGTAAGACCTATGATGCCCTTCCTCCTAGTATGTGTATTTTTAAACTGGGATCACAGTATATATAGATTCTTATTTCCCGCTTTTGTTCACTTACCATTTTACTCTGTGAATATTAATATGATTGGAAACTATGGTGTTATGGGCTGAATAGTATTCCACCAAATTCTTATGTTTAAATCCTCCCCCCTCCACCCCAACACCAACCTCAGAATGTGACCTCATTTGGAAATAGGGTCCTAGTAGATGTATAGTTAAGACGAAGTCATACTGGAATCAGACGGGCCCCTAATTCAGTATGGCTGGTGTCTTTATAAAAAAAAAAAAAAGGGAATTTGGACACAGGTACATACATAAGGAGAATGCCATGTGAAGATGAAGACAGAGGTCAGGCTGAAGCTTCTACAAGCCAAGAGATACCAAATATTGCCAGCAAACCACCAGAAGCTAGTGGAGAGGTGTGGAAACATTCTCCCTCAGTATCCTCAGAAGAAACCAACTCTGCCACCATTTTGATTTCGGACTTCAAGCCTCAAGCACTCTAAGGCATTATTGTTTAAGACATCCAGTTTGTGGCATTTTTTTTTTTTTTTATGGCAGCTCTAGCCAACTAATACATATGGTGTGGTGGTGAAGTGCATACATAATAAAGCCAGGAAATCTGAGTTCTGAGTCTAAAACTCAGCTCTACCCCTGACAAGCTATGTTATTGTGGGCATACTAACCTTTCTATGTGTCAGTATACTAACCTATAAAATGGAGAATGACAATGGTTCAGACCTAATAGGGTTGTTATAAGGATTTAAGAGTCCATAGATGCAAAACACTTAAAGTGGTACTTGGCATATGGTGTTCATTGAGTTATTCCTGTTTATTACTTACTTATGTACTTATAAATAGATAAGTTTGTTTATTTATTTTAGAGAGAGTGTGGGGGAGGAGAGGCAGAGCGAGAGGGAGAGAGAGAGAATCTCAAGGTTTCATGCCTAGTGCAGAGCCTGATGCAGGGCTCGATCTCACCACCCTGAGATCATGACCTGAGCCAAAATCAAGAGTTGGACACTTAACATACTGAGCCACCAGCTGCCCTGTTTATTACTCTTCAAAGCGTTAGTAACTGAATATTATATCGTATGCATTACCTTAACTTATTTAATCATTCTCTATTTTTTAAAATATTATAAATACCACTGTAATGAACATAGTTGTAAATAAATATTTTTTCCATTAGGCCAGATCCTATATGTGCAATGGTTAGGTCAAAGAATATTAGTATTTCTAAGTCTCTTGATGCTGTATTTTTTTTAATCTTAAATTTTCTTAAAAATTTAATTCCAATATAGTTAACAGTGTTATGTTAGTTTCAGATGTACACTATAGTGATTCAACAATTCTACATGTTACTCAGTGCTCATCATGATGAGTGTACTCTTAATCCCCTTCACTTATTTCACCTCCTACCCGTGTCCCTCTGGTATCCATCAGTTTGTTCTCTATAGTTAAGAGTCTGTTTCTTGGTTTGACTCTTTTGTTTGTTTCATTTCTAAATTCCATATATGAGTGAAATCATAAGGTATTTGTCTTTCTCTGATTGACTTATTTCACTTAGCATTATATCCTCTAGCTCTATTCGTGTTCTTGCAAATGGCAAGATTTCATTTGTTTCTATGGCTGAGTAATAGTCCATTATATATATATAATATATATATATATATATTATATATATATAATGGAATGGTGATATCTGTATCTATAACCATATCTATATCTATATATATCTTCTTTATCAATTCATCTATTCATTCTATATATATCTTCTTTATCAATTCATCTATGGATGGACACTTGGGATGCTTCCATAATTTGGCTATTATAAATATTGCTTCAATAAACATAAGGGTGCATGTATCTTTTCAAAATTAGCATTTTTGTATTCTTTGGGTAAATATCCAGTAGTTGAATTACTGGATCATACAGTAGTTCTATTGTTAATTTTTTGAGGAAACTCCATACTATTTTCTACAGTGGCCACACCAGCTTGCATTACCACCAGCAGTGCACAATGATTCTTTTCTCTCCACATCCTCACCAATACTTGTTGTTTCTTGTGTTGTTGATTTTAGTCATTCTGACAGGTGTGAGGTGATATCTCATTGTAGTTTTTATTTGTGTTTCTCTGATGATTAGTGATGTTGAGCATCTTTTCATGTGCCTATTGGCCACCTTCATGCTATGTTTAAAAATTCCTACTTTGGGGCGCCTGGGTGGCTCAGTTGGTTAAGCGACTGCCTTCGGCTCAGGTTATGATCCTGGAGTCCCGGAATGGAGTCCCGCATCGGGCTCCCTGCTCAGCAGGGAGTCTGCTTCTCCCTCTGACCCTCCTCCCTCTCATGCTCTCTGTCTCTCATTCTCTCTGTCTCAAATAAATAAATAAAATCTTAAAAAAAAAAATTCCTACTTTGAACAGCTATGTTTTAAAAGGATCCCCTCATTATGCCTTGACAATCATTAAATGCATAATTAAAATTTTTCCTCATTTAATTAAATTATATATTAATATATAATATTACATGTAATATATATTATTATTATATGCTTCACTTTTGTTATTTATGATGGTAGTAAGATGAATAAAATTTATTAATTTTTGAAAGCTGACAGTTAAGTGATATGTATTTGGTTGATGAAAAAGAAATCTGTTTTTCATGGGAAATACACCAGAGCCTCTATCTTTAGAGAGAAGTCAAGCATCTTGAAGTCATTTACTCCAACCTGCTCTTTTCCCTATGAGATGTTTGACTTGATCAAGTCTTTGCTAATAAAATTTACTTTTCTTTTCAGTTTTATCACTGATAGCCTGAAGATGTTCTCCTGACCCTAGATAAATTGCTAGGACAACCTCCAAATGTTTTGAAGTGACATGACTTCCATTCATTAAGCAACAAAGGCTGTGCTCAATATATCTGCACAAAGACTGAAATAATACTGCAGTAGGCCTTTGTAATAAGTAGTCAGGGACTCGCTTGTGGAAACAGGCTGAGGAAAGGCGTTGGGGGGAGGGGATTGGATGGGCTGGTGCTTTGGTGCTGTCAGGAGCCAAAGCACATTGATCAATGCCTTTCTGAATAAACAACCTGCTCGTAGCATAATATCATGGCTTAAAATAAACCACCCCAGGACAGTGTTTTGCTAACAAGGCTTTGTCCTCAATGCTATCTTCCTGGGTAAAATTTGTTTTAAAAGGTGCTGATAATTCAGTATCAAAAGGAGCCTTTTTTTTTTTCCCCTTAGGAGTTAAAAAAATTAACTGAAACAAAGATCAAAAAAGAAATCCTTTGTAAAGTTTAGTTACCTTATGTGTAACATTGCCTAGATTTGGGAGTTCAGAGGTAATAAAACATTGGCTCTTCTAGATCATATAAATGATTCTTTAGTATATTTCAGTGACTAAATTCTGTTAACTCAGACTCAGTACAATCATCCTACATGTATTGAGTTCCACCAAAAAATTAATACTCTATTCAGTCTTTCAAAAAATTATAAAATGGCAAAAACCCAAACAGACAAGCCAAAAAAATCCACACTGCTTATCTTTGCAATAGAAGCTGAAGAACTTTGTAGTAGAAGCTTTGGTAGAAGGAGAAATGATTATAGTCCAATTTTTATCCTTGTAGCTTTCATTCAATAGATCTGTTAAGGATCGAGTAGAGCCGGGTTCTCCTCATGAGTCTGGGGACATGACAATGAAGAAGAACAAATCCTATTGCCAGGAATTCACAATCTCATAGGGAAGGTAGATGAATGAAGAGTAATAATAGGGGCGCCTGGGTGGCTCAGTCGTTAGGCGTCTGCCTTCGGCTCAGGTCATGATCCCAGGGTCCTGGGATCGAGCCCCACGTTGGGCTCCCTGCTCAGCAGGAGCCTGCTTCTCCCTCTCCCACTCCCCCTGCTTGTGTTCCCTCTCTCACTGTGTCTCTCTCTGTCAAATAAATAAATAAAATCTTAAAAAAAGTAATAATAATAATAATAATAATACATCTGCTATTGAAGCATGATATATGCAGAACCATGAGAGAAATGAGAGCAAATACTGCTCTGTTGAAGTGAGGTAGGTGGGCAAAGGGCAAGCAGAGAGGCTGGAGAAGCTACCATCTGAGTTAGGGTTTAAATAAAAATAAAAATTGAGCATAGAATGAGAAAAAGAAGAGAAAAATCAATGGAATGATATGAACAGAGATGCAGAAGGATGTCCTTCCTGTCATGTGCAGGGAACTGCATGCATTTTGGTAAATCTCAAGTGCAACTGGGTAGGCAGAGGAGGCCAGAAAAGCATGCAGAACTCTTCATTCCCATCAGAATGATAGATTTCCCACCACAGGCAACAGGAACACATCTAGGATTTTAAGCTGGATAGTAATTTGATCAGCTCAGCCCAGAAAATCAACCACATGGTCAGTGGGCCAGTGGTCTCTGAGATTGGGTCCACTGAGAAGGAGAGACTAAAGCTTATATTTGTGTTTGTTGTGTATCTTTAAAATAATAAAACCATTAGATTGTGCTCATTTTGGTGGGATGCATTGAAAAGCTTTATTCTTTCTCTCATTTTTAACCCACTCTGCGGACTGTTCCTTTCCTGCCACTGGATGAAATTTTAAACAGGTCTCATTGCTTTTCTGGCCAGTTTTAGGGACTATACAGTATCATTTTATCAGTTAAAATGCCAAGTCCCCACAATATTAAAAACAATACCTTCATTCGAAGTTTGAACTTTCTTCTCCGCTAGATTGGGTCTCCTTCAGGGCAGGAAGCTGGAGGGAGAGGCTTTTTTCCTGCTCTGTCCTTGTTCTTCTCTTCTTTCCTCTCTTCCTCTCCACACGCCAGGATTGGAGTGAATCACAGGTGGAGGCGTGGTGAATACCCTTGGGATCTGGCTTTGCATCCTCGGGGCTGGGGGATGGACTCGCTGTCAGGACGTGCTCTTCATGTTTTCTTGAAGATTCATCCTTTCAGGACCTGCAGCTGCAGTTCCTACCATCCGAGAATACCTCTCTCTCTTCCTTCAGCAGGCCACTTGCTCTACTCTTCTTTACCCCTCAGACGCCTAGAAATCCACCCCTATGCAGCATTACTCTAGCCCTTTTGAGTGGAGACCCTTTCAAGATGTCTCTAGGCCAGCTCCCTCTGCTCTGGGCCATTTGTATCTTCACTGTCTCCTCCGTCATAAATGAAAGTGCAGGTCCCTCCTAGGGCAGCCCCTCTCTCCAACTCACCCTAACACTCTTTCTGTAACACACACACATTCACTCTCTGTCTCTCTTTCTCTCCCTTTCTCCTCTTCTCCCATGGGCTGATCTAACTTCGGCATCTCATCATATTTCTTAAGCTTCTGAAACTCCTAACACCTAAACTCCTAAACAGCTGTTAGCTATCTGACTGGTATCCTTAAGGTCCCTCTCACTTGGCTTGGGAGACAGGGAAACAGGCTCCTGGAAGGTGGAGGTGCTCCATGACTCTCTCCAAACTCCAGACGAATTCCAGACTTTCTGTAACTGGGGAGAGTGATCTCTAATTCTTGAAGATTAGGTTTTACCATCTCTTAGCACATTCATATATCTATATATATTGGGAGTTCAGTCTCAGAAAAGAGGCTTGATCAAGAATCATCAGCAGGGCACTGGTATAAAGAACACATTGGGTGCATGTGAGATAGGATGGGGGAGACTGTTATACTGGGCAGGCAGGACACGTTGAGAACCTACATCAAGGGAACAACAATGCCAGTGGAGAGGGACGGAAAGCAGAATGACCTGGACTTGGAGATTTACTAGATAATATTGTGGACTGAAGTGTGTCTGCCTCAGATTCATATGTTCTAGCCCTAACCCTTAGTACCTCGGAATGGGCCTGTATTTGGAGATAGGATCTTTAAGAGGTAATTAAGGCAAAATGGGGCCCTTATAGCAGGCTCTAATCTAATATGACTGGTGTCTACATAAGAAGAGAATATTAGGACACAAGAGACACCAGGGATGTCAGAGAAAATGTCATGTGAGGACACAGTGAGAAGGCTGCCATCTGCAAGCCATAGACAGAGGCTTCAGGAGAAACCAACCCTGCTGACAACTTGTTCTTGCACTTTCAGTCTCCAGAACTGTGAGGAAATAAATTTCTGTTGTTTCAGCCACCCAGGCTTTGGTATTTTGTTATGGAAGCCCTAGCAAACTAATACAGATGCCAGTAGGAGAACAGAGAAGGGGCTAGGACTTTGATTCACCAAGATAAAGAATTGTGTGGTGGGGTCAGTTGTGTGACAGTCTTGGGAGGAAGATTCTTGCCTTTCCCCTTCTCCCCTTACTTTTCTTGTATATCATTCACTTAACAATCAAGCGTTCAGTTGTTCAACTAAACTGCTACACTTTCTATGCTTATAAAAGATAAGGTCAGAGGCATTAAAAATAGTGGTTCAAAGCAAGACCCTTTGAGTCAGAAAAACTCTTGTTCAAATCCCAGCTATGCCATTTGGAGCAAGTTATGTAACCAGCCTTGTGAATGGACCTAAGCCAATTTGGTTTCTTGCAATCCTTTTTTTTTTTTTATGTTATGTTAATCACCATACATTACATCATTAGTTTTTGATGTAGTGTTCCATGATTTATTGTTTGTGTATAACACCCAGTGCTCCATTCTGTACGTGCCCTCTTTAATACCCATCACCAGGCTAACCCATACCCCCACCACCCTCCCCTAGTTTCTTGCAATCCTTTGGTAAACGCTAGTATCCTCCATTATGCTCATTAACAACTATCAGATTTTGTTCAAAGATAAATGAAGAATTTAGAGTCCCAGGCTCTGAATTATGGTTTCTGATTATTAGTCTTTCAAAGTGCTCACCAGCCCTGGAGAATTTTCCCAACTAGGTACTTCAGATGTGAATAACCACTCTAGAGAATAAAATACAATTATGTATAAAAAGGTATATACCAACTGAGCCACCCAGGAATTTGAGAAACAAGACAGAGGATCATAGGGGAAGGGAGGGAAAAATGAAACAAGATGATACCAGAGAGGTTACTTAAGCTCCGGAAACAAATTGAGAGTTGCTGGAGTGGTGGGGGTTGGGAAGGATGAGGTGGCTGGGTGATGGACACTGGGGAGGGTATGTACTATGGTGAGCGCTGAGAATTGTGTAAGACTGATGAATCACAGACCTGTACCCCTGAGACAAATAATACATTATATTTTAATAAAAAAATAAAAAAAATAAAAACATACTGGGAGGAAGTCTTCATACTGAAGACTTTTAAGATAAAAGAGAGATAGTATAAAGCTAAGTTCACTTGCCCATTTCTTTTTTTTTTTTAAAGATTTTATTTATTTATTTGAGAGAGAGAATGAGAGAGAGCACATGAGAGGGGGGAGGGTCAGAGGGAGAAGCAGACTCCCTGCCGAGCAGGGAGCCCGATGCGGGACTCGATCCCGGGACTCCAGGATCATGAGCTGAGCCGAAGGCAGTCGCTTAACCAACTGAGCCACCCAGGCGCCCGTTCACTTGCCCATTTCTAAAATGGAGTAATTTTACCAAATCCATATATGTAACACACAGGTTAAAGTAAATCATGTCTGGAAAGCATTGAGCTCCATTTCTAGCATATAGTAAGAGCTTAAAAATCATTAGTTCTTTCCACTGCAAGGTAACTTGGCTCAACCAAGAAAAAAACTTCCATTTTGTTGCTAAGCCGAAAACTAAGAACTCTGACTTAGGAACTTACTGATCAGTAGCAAACCTTTTTGTGCCCTACAGAACATATCAGTTAGGTGGCAACACAGGAGTGTTGCATTGCTCTGGTCTTGCCAGGGATGGGGACTTACCACATAGATTCTTTGTTCTTGAATCTTTACATATTTTATTAATCAAATATTTGTCAAGCTTTTGTGATAATACATCTTTTTTTTTTTAATCCAGGCAAACAATTTTCCTTTCAATCGTTACTCATTTCTGTTAGGAAGTATATATTTACACTCAAAAAAGGTAGGGGGATACTACGATAGATTCCATTTTGAATTGTGGACATTTTTCAGAGGAAAGTTTGTTAACTTTGTGCAGAAAAGCTGAGCGTCAAGAGAATGTTTCAGGTTTAATATGGTCCTGGGTCCACTGGACAAAGAGCACAGATTAGTATATTAAATTCCAGTTTGCTCCTGAGGGCATATATGACTTAGGATGTTGTTTAAACTCCGAACATACTTTTTAAATTTGTTACATTGCCTCTTTCTCCTTCATTATTAACATTTCTTGGAGCCTTGCATGCACAACTGGAAATATTGGGAGAAAATGCAGTGCAGTATAGTAACTTCCAGAAAGACTGTGTTAACTCTAAGACGTCAATTTTTCAAATGTAAACTGAGTAAGTCAGTCAAAATGTGAACATTTGGGCTATGTGATAATCCTACCAATATTTGGAAATATTTTAAGTGGGCTAAGCTGAAAAGGGAACTGATATTATTACAACTAAATTTATAAACAATGATTGATTGTTCTCTTGTCCAAAACTGTTATTTAAGTAGGAAAACATGTTGCCTTAGCCACTGCCATGTCCTTCAGAAATAAGAACAGCTGTTTTGCCATCAGTGTGGGTTCCTTTTTCTATAATGTAAGTAGCATTAGAAAGAAGAGTTTTTCTGATTTCAAAAGCACCAGCTGCTCTGATGGTTTGGGAATATTCCCATATGTTCTGAATGGGAAAAATTAAGTGAAGCCAAACCAAAGACTTTTGACTTCATAGAGGAGACAAAGCTTTTCAAGACTTTCTCAACCAGAAAGTTTATAATTAGAGTATTAATTTCCTGGAGGGAATTTTTGCTTCTTTGTGTAACTTAAAGGACAAATTTTTTACCCATTCTCTCATAGGAATTTGTTTTGTACTTAAAATTAATAGTCCAATGATCCAAAAATAGTCCCCAGTGCTTGGCTGAAAAGCTAATTCGAGAGCCATTAGAAATGTATTAAAACATGAATTAGTACTCAAAATCACAGTCTTGCAGCCCATCAGAGAAATATTTGAATTTGCTTTACAAATGACTAATTTCATATTTGTGTTTAAGCTAACTGGCACTGCTTTGAAGACATCTGTTTCATGAATACTAACATTTAAACGATGTAAAGAAGAACAAACAGAAACTTCTCTCCTAAGAAACTCCTTGCTGAGGCACTAAATGGCCTAAACTTTGTGAATCAACTGTTAAGAGTCTGGCTTAGAAATTACCCACCTTTTTTTCCCCACCCATAACAATGGTCTTCCATTAAGTCTTGTAGAGTCTCTCATGGTTATTTGTGGCCTGAGAGAAATTGCAGTCCTTTGGTCAGGCCTGGACAATCTACATGAAGTAGGCTGGGCAGTGGATCCTTATGGGAGGACATGAACCAGAATTTTCCAGGGAAGCTAGGCCTGGAGGTGACTTCTCCCACCTGGAAATTGTGTATGATCTTGGACCTAATAAATGTGTATGTTCCTTTAAGTCTGGTGAGTGGATAATCCGAACCAGTTGTTTGTGTTAAAGGAGGAAATTTAGCACAGAAAAATAAGGGAATTATGTGTCTACAGAGATAGTGGAAATGAGGCTCTTCTAGTTTCTATTTCTGAGACTCATATGTGTTCTCTAAGCTACCGTTTTTAACCCATGCTATTTCTACAGTCTCTTTATCTTCTTCAGGCTGTCAACCTCTAAGATAATTTTGTCACACTTTAATTTCAAACAATAGGTCTATTAAACATACTTTTTGCAAAATACAGATACCTACATTCCTCTCCTCTCCAGTATTTGTATGCACACCTAGAAACTTCCTTCATTGTTGCCTCACCCTACTTGAGAATCCACACCCATGTGTAAAGAATCTGTCTGTTTATATAGTCAAACACCTCACTTAAATCTGATTTGATCTGGGGACATTGATATCTACTGATTGTTTTCTGACCAACATAGTGTCATGGTTAATGATAATAATGATAAAAAAATAATGATATTGGCTGACACAGAATGCTGTGTTCCGTGGGTGATGTATTGTGTCACTTTATGTTTTCAGTAATCTTTTATGGCAGTTAATTAAAAAAAAAACTCTCTCTTTTTTTATGGATCAGAAAAGTACATATCTTGCTTAAGGTCACACAGCTGGTGAGTGGAAAGCTAGGATTGGAAGCTTGTGTTGCCTAACTCCAGATTCAAAGCCTTCACTGTTTTCATTACATCATGCTGCTTTCTTGACCAGGACCTCCCTGGGGACAATGGGGAGGAATGTGCCATTTTGATTTCCAAGATGGCCTAAATCTTCAGTACACTGTTGTTTCTTTTCTTCTTTTATACATTCATATCTTTTTAAATCTCCCTCCCTTCTACCACAGGTACCTACTTTCTGGTGTTGCCATAAGAAAAGTTGTATGTGTAAAGTTATTAGGCTATTTTTCTTGGAGATGAAAACATTTATGGCAATTTTATGAAAAGAATATAGGCAGCAGGCAATGCTTACTACAAATGAATGAATTATAAATTGCAGAATTTCTGCTGTTGGGTCAGGTTTGGGGGGGAATTGGGGACTTGCTTGAACCTCTCCGTCTTGTCTCTTGACTAAGTTCCTTCACACAAGGGTGACTGGGTCGGGGGCAGGGAATGGGCATTGATTTAACTTGCAAGTGCTTCTAAAATGGTGATGTAAGTTGGAAGAATTAAAGAGTGGTAGCAGAGTTAGAATTAAGTTTCCTGGATCCCATGAGACCATTCTTTGCATTCACAGGACCCTTGCAGCTTGTGTTTCCTGTCAGAGCTTCTCAAAGCTAGGGACATTTTGCTGAGATATGCCATAGCTGCTGCTGCTTCCCTTTGAGGCTACCTTGTCTTTTAAGCAGATTTTTGTATCCGAAAATAACTAAATCCAGAATAAAATCGAGTTTCATAGACTCCATATGTGGCTGTATATGGCTTCAGGTGGCACATGTATGTGTGCATGCATGTACATGCATGTGTGTGTGTTTCAGGGACGGGGATAACTCTTCCTCAACCTAACAGAAATGCTGCAGTGTGGAAAGCTGATGTGTTATTTCTCAATGGTGTAATAATCTCTAGATTTCATATGAGATTTTACATAATTTAAATAAACAAATTTTGTGTTTTTTTAAAATTTGGATTTATGTCTTAGAGTGGGAACTGATTAAAAAAAGTTAGCAATAGCCAACACAGTCTCTTAAAATGGATCTCCTATTTGGCACGACTCCTACATCAGTCATTATCTAAAGGAGTCTACATTGTTAAACTAAGTAGAAATGGGTGTCAAGAACTGTGAAGGGTTTGGGATTTTATTTTAGCTGCAACCTAGCAAGTTAGCCTGCCATAGTTACATTCATGGTAGGGATATAACTTCCTGGGTTTGGGACAGCACAGTGGGTTACAGCCAATACCTGAAGCCAGGTAATCAGCATTTTCGTGCAGTTTTCTGAGACCCCATTCCCACAAGGGAATATGAAGAGGCCAGTGATACCCCCATGTGCACAGTGGATTGACTTACAAGAGAGGAACGCTGACCTTAGGGAATAGGCTGTAAGCCAGGGCTACCCTCTGCTTTGGAGGAAAGCACTATCTCTATCTCCCAAGTCTGCTTATTATACGAACATCCTTGAAAATACAGTCTACAGGAAAGGACTTTTAAGACTTGTGGAAATGCAAGTGACTCAGGGAGAATTCTCTCAACAGTTTATTATTTTTTTTACTTTCCATTTCTTAGTATCTATTTTCATTTCCCTTTCCGATACCCTGGCCACACTATCACCTTGCACTTATCACCAGAATCAACAGAGAGGAAAATGATCAGTCCGTTAGTTCAGTAATCACTTTGGATCTGGTTTATAGCTGACCTGATCATTTGTGCAGAAACCAGCCACTAAGATTGTCAGCAATAACAGTCCTGCAAAAAAACCCTATTGGGAAATTGTTTCCCTCAGTACCAAAGCTTGAGGATCAAGAGCCTGACTAGAGGAAAGCCTAACTAGGATAGTCAGGATTTGGGCCAGTTCTAGAACAGACAAAGAATTGAATGAAGTAGCTGAACATCGGCAAGTGTGGTAGTTTTAACGCTAGAGAACTGGATTAGAAGAAAAACACCTTAAGGACTAGCTTCCTTAACTTGTTTTCTGCTTGGGCTTACCCTTAGATCCATTTCCATCTTTTCCCTCACTGTCTGCCACGAGAAGCCTGCGCCTGTGGACTTCATTACCCAGAGTCCCTTGCCAGCTGGCTTCCTTTGGGAGGCCCCAGTAGTGGTAAAAGGTGGGGAAGAGATCTCCGGATAGGGGATTCTTTTCCATGCCTTTCCTGGGCTGTGTTTCGGGCAGTGACTCAGTCCTTCCATAAGTGCAGCTCCAGGTCTCCACAGCTCTGGTTCTGAGTAGATTCTAGTGTTTCAGGACTGGGTGGTAATGGCTTCCCACTCTTGTTACTCTTCAGATTCTTCAAAATCCCTGGGCCATTCTCTTGATTGTGCCCACCCCTCCATTTGTTGAACTTCAGTCAAGTCTCTTGAATATTTTGAGCTGTGTTCTATTTCCTGCTGAGACTCTGACTGATACAACTAAAGAAAAGAGGTAGGACCCTGGTCTCAAAGGACCTAAAATAAATAATGTTGAGCCATTATTGTGTGTCAGTTTAAGCCTCATTGCAAGCCCGTGAGGTAGAAACTATTACTAGTTCCATGAGACAAATGAGGAAACCAGGTACAGAAATTTGGCGCTTGGGGGAACAGAGACTTAATCCCATGCTGTTGGACTCTAAAGCCCTCACGGTTGTCACTACTCGCTGTAAGACATATCGTCAAGGTCAGGCACGAGCCCATGCTTGTCTGCGGGGCAGAGGCTTCATCATCACAATCATGGGAGGAGGCAGGCAGCCTCTGAGGAGGAATAAGGCAAGAGTAAAATGCCAAGTGGTGTTCAGGGTTAGTGTGGGTCAGGGGCAAACCAGCCTTGTTGCTGCGTCACTGGTGTTTTCATCTAGGACTAGTCCTCTATCATAAACCTAGATATAATCCAGGTTTTTGAGCTTAAGACTCCCTCGTTGGGGTGCCTGGGTGGCTCAGTCGTTGGGGTCTGCCTTCGGCTCGGGTTATGGTCCAGGGTCCTGGGATCGAGCCCCGCATCGGGCTCCCTGTTCTGCGGGAAGCCTGCTTCTCCCTCTCCCACTCCCCCTGCTGGTGTTCCCTCTCTCACTGTGTCTCTCTCTGTCAAATAAATAAATAAAATCTAAAAAAAAAAAAAAAGACTCCCTCGCTATGGGAATTAAGGGCCATGGGAGGCAAGAAGTCAAGGGCAGTCATTTTCTCTGTCTAGGTTTCAGGCTATAAAGTTGTATGTCCTTTGTAAATGATGTATTTATCTAAGATTGGTGAAATATGCCATTGAGTGCAGAGAGTAGTGAGTGCTATTCAAAACCAACTAGAGGGCAAACATATTTCAAAAAAGAGCTGTATATTAGCAAAATGAACTCAATAAGTCAAAGAGATTGAGAAAAAAAATAGCATGTCCAGTTGGGTGGTTATCTGACTTTCAGACATCTGGGACTATTCACTTTCCAAACCAGCAGTGGACATGAAAATAAGCAAAAGGGCTAATAATCCAAAACAATAAAAATAGCCTATAATCTATTTGGGAGCATTTAATGGCTACAGGGAAAAGCATGATTTCCTTGGCTAATAATTACAATAAAACTCCGTTCTTATTGCCACCAAAGCCTGGGGGCCCTGGAAAAATAACAGGGTAAACAGTGAAAAAGATGGATGAAAGACGATTTTGAAATATCCACATAGCAGTTTGTCTCAGAAAGACAACTGGCTAGTCTCATTGCAAATGCAATGTGGCCAGAAGAGAGAAGAAAGTAATGAATTGTTGGGAGAGACTGTAATGAGAAGTGACAGCCAGTAACAGAAATCCTCGCTAGGGAGGAGGCAGAAGAAATACCAATTAGCTGAATCCAGAAGCCAGAGATCATTTGCTGTGCTGGCAAGCAGAGCTCAGCCTCCCCTAACACCTTTGCCCGTCCGTGGTCACCTGACCGCTTGGAGTCCCAGCAAAGCCTCCTGCCTCACCACCTCCTTTATCACTTCTCTGTAGTCCTGCTTTGATTCTTTGAGTCTCAATTCTTGTTTTTGTAGTCTTAGAAGCTGCTCTGGGGAAAAATTCGATGTAGGAAATGCTGCTCATAATTTCCTCCTCTTGGAGATTCTCAGTGAACATTTACACACCAAAAATATGTGAGATTCTAAAGAACCCCTTTTATTTTTGCTTAACCCAGCCTGTCAAACTACTTTAGCATTGGGAACTTTTTATTTGTGTCCCAAGAACATTCTTTGGGAAATGCTGCTGTAGTTGCTACAGACCAGACACAGACGTGTCATGCAGTCACCTGTATCAGTCAGGGCTGGATAGTAAGGAAAGTTTAATAAAGGGACTTTTTGCAAAGGTGTGGGCTCAACTTATGTAAAGGAACAAGGGAGAGTGAAGAACATGGGTAGTGACATGAGAGAGCCATTACTACTCCCAGGCTAAGGAAAGTGCAGACAGAGAGAGCTTGCATGGTGAGAGGCAGCTTCCAGGAGAAGGATGCAGCCAACCGGAGGTGATCCAGTTGGAAGGACAGAAGTGCCTAGAGCCTGACCTTCTCCTCCTCCCTCCTTTTGACTCTGCTGTTGCGTCCTTGCTAGAAGCTGGAGGGCAAAGTGGTTCCCAGCACAATCCATGCAGGTCAGCGTCCCAGGGTGGAAAAAGGTGGGAATGGCCGTGAGGGGCAAAGAGAAGACCCTCAGCACAAATTTCCATACTATTGAGTTCAAGCTTCCTAAGTTAAAGGCAAATAATCTGTGAAATTTGCACTATATTTAAAGAGATACACAGAAAGATCTCTCCAGGACTTAAAGAACAGAACATTTGGATGGATATCCTTGCTATGTCAAACAGCTCAGAAAGGACAGCTCCTGGTAGATTTTGATTCAAATAAAGCTGTTGACTAACTTGGTTCATGCATGCAGCTAAATTAGTCTCCAGCTGTGTTTCATGGGAGTACTTCCCAGCAAGAAGATCAGAAAATGTTGCTATCTTTGGTTCACTGATTGCTGAAAAGTAGGTGCAAAGTTGCTTGACCAGACTTCCGGAGTCAATCATGGCACTCCATGATAAAAATACAGTGTGCAAACTGGAAGCTGTAGGCAAATATTTTGATAAAGAACAGTTCTTTGATCTATTTAGAGAAATAATGCATAGAGTTTCTGTTTGAACTGTCAGGTACCTGTTTTGTCATTCCAGGGAAATAGTCTTTTAGAGTAAACACAAGAATGTAGAGGCAGAGAGACAGGTTAGAGTCCGGATCCCCTCACTTAAATGGCAGTAGCCGCCTGGCAGATCCATCAGTCTCTGCAGGCGTTGTTGTTTTGGTTACATTATAACCTGATGCTAGTAGGAGCTAATGTTCCCAGAGCTCTCCTTCTGTGCCAGGTACTTTATGTGCATTTTCCTAAAAATCCTTACAATAAACCTAGGGTAAGGTACATTTACTATTCTAGTTTTCAAACAAAGAAGTTGAGTGATTTGCCCAAGGTCACTGTTAACATGTGTAAGCCCTTGGCACATTGCTTGGTAAGGATCAGTGTTAGGTGCTCAAACTATTTATTATTGCTATTATTGTTGATATTACTTGTCAACCTCTATCCCAGAAATAATAGGCAAATGAAGTGCATCTGGAATACAGTGAATGTGGCTGGTTTGATTTGATATAGGTGATGATGTTACTGGCCCCCATTAAAATAAAGTGTAATAGTAATTGTTCTTTAGAAATTGTAATCATTCTGGGGCGCCTGGGTGGCTCAGTCGTTAAGCGTCTGCCTTCAGCTCAGGTCATGATCCCAGGGTCCTGGGATCGAGCCCCGTGTCAGGCTCCCTGCTCCGCGGGAAGCCTGCTTCTCCCTTTCCCACTCCCCCTGCTTGTGTTCCCTCTCTCGCTGTGTCTCTGTCAAATAAATAAATAAAATCTTTAAAAAAAAAAAAAGAAATTGTAATCATTCTGAAACTTTCAAGTGTGTTACACATTTACTCATTTAGAGTGAACTAACACACGAAGGGACAAGTTACTTCAATTTTTCTGATTTGTTCCCTAGATTTTCTATCCTGAAAAGAGGCATATTTTAGAACCAACGAAGTTCCAGAGAAAAGGAAAGAGTTGGTTGAAGCACTGACCTTAAAGATGTAGATTTTTAGAGTCTGAGAAAACATTAAATATCATTTATTCATTAACTTAGCCATAGTCATTAAACTCCCATTATGTTCCAGGTAGACCAGAAATTATGAAAAGATATTACCAAAGAGTGGTCATTGACCTGTTATTTAGAAACAATATTTCAAGACTTAGTCTGCTGCTGAATTCTCTGTAGGTGGGGCCCCTTAAAAAAGAGAACACACTGTTTATTCTAGAAGTTCTAGAATAGATGGAAGTAATCTATGGTGAAAGGACATGAGGGAAACTCCTGGGGTTCTCTAGATAGACATGTCGGTTACATACAGGATTTGCTACATAATTTGCAGAGTCCAGTGCAAAATGAAAATGTGAGGCTCCTTATTTCAAAGTAATTAATACTTTTGGCAATAGCAGAGCGTTAAACCAAGCACAGAGCCCTTCTAAGCACAAGTCCCTGTGTGATCTGTACTGCTCTGGTTTTACAGGTGTATGCATTTTTCAAGCCATCGAAAGGGAACCCTTAAGAACCACATGTAATTTATATCCCAATTGGAAAGTGTAAAATTATAATAGAATAAAAATAAAATCAAGTGGAAGAAGACTGGAGGTTGATGTCTTGTTCCCAAGTAAACTGTTGGTGCAAATCATTCGTTCTTTGTCAAATGTTAATTGAATTAACATTCTAATGGATGCTAATGATTTTATATATATCTATATATGTCTTTATATATGTCTATATATGTCTCTGTCTTTCTCTTTCTCTCTCTCTCCATATATGTATGTCATAGCAATGCTTATATAGGTATATAGACATACACATAGTCTTTACACTCAAGACTCAAGGAGCTTATGTAATTACAGCTAGAAGAGCATTCTTCCCATCTTAAACTCTGGTTAAAACAAGGCTTTTATATCTGCTTATATACCCAATCTGCACTTCGATCTACTCCTCATTCCAGCTTTCTACTCCTCAGTCTGACCTCAGCCATCCTGATATTAGTTTGTTCTTCTATCAGAGCTTCAGGTCATTGGCTGGTGTTTCTGGGTTCCCAGCATCTGGCTGCAGTTCTGTATCCCAGAAACTGATGTCCTTGGACTCCTCTAGCTCATCTGGCCCTGAAGTACCTCTGCTGTCCCCTACTGCACCTGGAGCCTCAGTTCCCTGCTTAAAGCTAAAAATTATATATATATATATTTAATTGGGTTTTTTTTGAGAGGGAAAGAGAGAGAGGGAGAGCGAGTGAGAAAGAGAGAGATATTGAGGTGGGAGGCAGAGGGACAGGGAGAGAGACACTCTTAAGCAGGCTCCATGCCCAGCATTGAGCCTGATGCAGAGCTTGATTTCACAACCCTGAGATCATGACCTGAGCCGAAATCAAGAGTTGGACGTCTAACTGTCTGAGCCACCCAGGCACCCCTAAAAATAATATAATACTTTGGGTAAATACCTAGTAGTGAAATTACTGGATCATATGGTAATTCTGTCTTTAATTTTTTAAGGAACTTCCATATTCTTTTCCCCACTGGCTGCACCAGTTTGCATTCCCACCAACAGTGCATGAGGGTTCCTTTTTGTCCACATCCTTGACAACACAAAGGGGATTAAGAATACACTTACTGCGATGAGCACTGAGTAATGTACAGAATTGTTGAATCACTATATTATACACCTGAGGCTAATATAACACTGTATGTGAGTTACACTGGAATTTAAAAACTAAAAATTATGCAATATTTTTAATGTCACGGCAGTACTTAGTCTGCATTTAGACAATATCCTTTATGCCTAGAAATCTTTCAAAAGCCAAATATTAAGGATAAAATGGGAAAAAAATACCATCCTGTTTATGTGTGTAAGGAGTACCTCCTATCTTCTAATGTTGCTGTTGGATGAAGATGAATAACAACCTACAGGCTATCTCATAACAAACGTTATCATAAATGAGATGAAATACACAATATTTCTTCATTTAAGTGAGATAAAACAGTGAATTGGGGGTGATAAGGTATGTACAAGTGGTATTTTTACTGCCCATGGTCATATTAATGGACACCGGCACTAATAAAGTAGGAGGGAGGCAACTACGTATCAGCCTGTGTCCTTGGAACCAGTGAATTCTCCGTTCTGGGATCTAGCCAGAGGCTGAAGAGACAAATATTTGCTAAAACAGTATAAAGGGATTTCGATTTTTAGATAGATGTTTAAAGTAGAGAGCTTACATTTTTTCTCCTAATCCAGAGGTTCTATTAGTTTGAGATTTCCTGGGGAGCAAACCAATTATTTGGGAAAAGGTTATTTTATTTTTTTAACTTGACAACTGATTGTGTTTTATAACACCCTGCCTATAGCTGTCTATGTAAAGCTGACATTATTCACCCGTTCTTGGTTACTTACAAGACAGCAGCCTTATTGAGATTTATTTTAATAAAGATTACCCAGTTTCCCACTTCTTCTCTCTGTTTTTTCTATGAATAAATTTTACTCCCTTTATTTTGTATGATATGTGGTCTTCAACAAAATCATGGCCATGTTACTGAATTTGAACTATAGAAGTCAACAAATGTTGAAGTATTTGTCCAAAAAAGAGTCTCCATCCATCACAGACACTGTTTATATCAATCATCTATTCATCTTTTTTGGTATATCAAGTAAGTCTTTTGAGAATGCTCACTCATATGATACTGTGTGAAAATGAAGTGTTTGTGGAATCTCACAGATTGTCCACAGAAAGAGCAAAAGAGTACTCTGGAAATTATAATCTTGATTTATTTCATTGTGTATAAATTACCTTCTCAGTCAGACTTCAGATTCTCAGAGAACTAAGTGGTGCCTTTCAGTCCTGTTTTTATCCACAGAGATGCTTAGAGCAATTTCTAAATGCCTGAGGCAGTGCCAGATTCAATACATTCTCATTAAAAGAAGGACTAAATCTGAAGTTGACATTTTTTAAAAAACTGGGAAATTAAATTCATATTGCGGTTCACAAGGTAAATGTGTTTCAAGATTAAAATGCTAATTTTGCTTATTTTTTTTTAAAGCTCCCAAAAAGCTTATTGAGGTAATTGATTATTTCCAACTCTCTTAAGTATAGAGAAAATTCCAATTCTCAGTGAATTCACTACAAATTTTTGTGCTTTTTACTCTCAGAGGAATTTGACTCAGATGGACCAGGGGATAATAGTGAACATCCAAAACCTAGCAGGCGAATTTCTGCTCCTCTCCCAACACATTGCATGATGAGGTGTATCTTGTAAATGATGAGTAAATACCACCTAAGTGATGAGCCACCTGACTGTTACTGTTCTTAATAATTGTTTCTGGGAGTAAAGGTGATGTTTCTTTGCAGTTACTCTGCCTGCAGAAATAACCATGAATGTTTAATGCTCTTGATTCAGAAATGGCTTTAGTGATTTCAGTTGGGATTGTTTAAAATGAAGTTACTTGCCTTTGTGTGTAATACAAATACCTATAGCCCTCACTAGTTGGTGATAATACTCTGATAGCATCTAAATCTGAATCTAAATTTTCTGGGTAAAAGTTTACATTGGATACCAGGCACTGCCAGCCTGCAAAATTCTTCCCAAATATATCTGAGATTCTTCAAAGGCATTTCCTTTGAAACCCCCAAATTAGTCCTGCTTGTTCTGTGGCTTGTCTCTATATGCAGAGTCACACAGTGCATGCCATTGATTTAGGATTCAATAACACCACTACCGTTGCTTCTCTTGCCAAGCACAGGGATCTGTAATCACTGGTGCTATCTGAGCTAGAGGCGAATGTCCACTGCTGTGGTTGCTAGGCGGTGCTGTAACCCTCCCCTCTACTGAACAGGACCCACTGCCACTGTGGGCAGCCAGGCTGAGGGCCAGGTCCCAGTGCTCTCCTCTTTCCCAGTTCTGCCACCGTAGAGACTGGTTATGGGAATGGCATCCTCCTCTAAAACATGATTGATAGTGGGGATTCCTTAGCAAGGCAGCTTAGACCTTAAGATGTCAGGAGTTTAGTGAAATATTTCCTTAGTTAACAGTATTGCCCCTTTCCTTTTTAGGGTGTATACAAATCCACCCAGAATCTAGGTGGGGAGAGGTTCCAGGATTAGCTGTGTATCTGGAACCACGTCTCCTCATTGACCCTCAAACTCTGTGCAGATTCTTTTCAACCTTTCCATATTTTCCCCTTGAGATTAATTAAAAAGCAACAACAACAACAAAATGAAGAGGTTGAACACACAACCCTGAGATCAAGACCTGAGCTGAAATCAAGAGTCGGACTCTCAACCAACTAAGCCACCCAGACACCTCGAGATTAATTCTTTCATAAATCCCTACTGACCTTGCTTGAAATTTGACTTCTGCTAGTCCCTCTTTGCCTGTGTCCCCAGTTGGCTATACATGTTTATATGCAATCATAGTTTGGGAGATCCCCAGCACCTGCATAAATCAGCTGATACAATGAGATATGGGGCAGGGGAGGAGTATGATGCAAAGGTGTCACCTGACTAAAAAATTCCAGTTTACCCACCTCAGCTGGGATGGCCTTTATATGTGAAAAAGTGAGCACTTACACTCTAATTCCTAGAACGTCTGGGTGGACAGGTGTCATTGAAAAGTTCCCTCAGGTGATTCTGATACGCTCTTATGTGAAGACAGAAGAAATGAAAGGGAAGTGTGGGTAGTGGAGGGAGGGTATCAAAACATCACTGTCACTAAAAGGATATAGTATACATCTTCAATTATAAAATAATGTGTCTAACTTAATTACACTTAGGCAGGGGTTAAAATAGGTAAAAGAGAATTCTCAGAATGGGTATGAGGGATTTGAGGAGTAAGAGCATGGGAAACCTCCGCTTATAGCTTCTCCAGGGTTTTAGTTTATACTAGTTTTATTGTACTCTCTTCTCTGGCTCCTGCAGCATCATGGTTTAATTACATAACTCAATTTTCTGAGCGATGTCTCAGGTGGGCTTTTACATTTTTCTCATTCTTTGGAGTGGGTGGTGTGATGATTTTTTAATCTCCTTTAAAATATCTTAGATATTTTATATCCATTATTTTAGAGAATAGGTCTATAAACTATGTAGTCCAGTTACTTTGGCTCTATTAATCAGTGGAAAATACCAGAATCAGCTTGCAAGAGAAGAGGAGGCCACAGGAGATTGGGCAGTAACCTTCTGGAAACATAGTCTTCAGAATATGCTGATAATGGACTCATCTGGTGCTTGAACCTGTGGCAAAGCAGGGACAAATTTGGATTAGTTAGCATCGTGTGGTGATTTGCAAGGTCATTAACAGGTGAGGTGAAGTCTCATAATTAGAGAACTTTGGAGCTAGAAGGGATCTTCTAAATGAGCGGCTTTCCAACCGTGTTGACTAAAACCTGCAATAAGAGATACATTTTATGTCATGACTCAGTATCTACCTAGGTATGTCTGAAACAAGAGTTTTATGCACACAAACACACACATACCCAATAATTCATACACTTACCATGGGGAAGCACATTCTCTATTCTATTCTTGAATCCCCAAATTAATTTAATATTTCATATATGGTTGTGAACAGAAATTGGAAAATGCTATTATAGATCATCTTGATCAACCTTTTATTTTACAGAAGAATTGGAGAGCCCTAGCAATTAAGCGAATTGAATCACAACCTGTATGGCTAGTTAGACCTAGAGCTCATGTCTTCTGATTCTTCTGGGGATGCAGGAGTTCTTGATATGAATGTGTAATTAGGAGTGCAGGACATTAATTTTTAATATTTCTGTTGGACAGTGTATATGTTAGGCTGTATAAAGATTATAATTGTATAATAGTTTCGGATATAAATAGATATTAAGATTCCATTGTTCAGTCAATGATACATTCACTTTCAGTATGCATGCCAAGAAGGAACAGGCAGAGGCCCAATAAAGTGAAGAATGAAATCGGGAGCTACTCCTGAGAGCTAGAATTTTGGGTTCCTTGTCCCTCATCGTACTCAGATTTCCTTGATTCTCAGTCAGTCTGCTCCACAGTGCATCACTGCTCTGAATGGCCATGAGAGGAATTAACTAGGAGATTCCTTTTATGTGAAGAGCAAAAGGCCTTCCCTTTGGAAAGGACTTTGAGCATTCTCAACTCCTAAATGGTCTCTTGTTAGGAGTTAGTGCCCATCAGATAACCTCTTTCTTAAGTGATGCTCTGATACTCTCTCTGACCTCAACGAGTCAACTGTCTAGCCTGGGGCCTGTATTTTGAATTCCCAATAAATGGTATTGAGTTTTAATGAACTTATGTGGTCTCATTTCAACCTAGCCGCACACGTTACAAAACCAGTGGCTGACCAATACTGTGCAAAGTGTTGGCAGCAGACCATTCGTATCAGGTACTTGGTGTGTTTATTAGAAATGCAGAATCCTGAGCTCTGCTACAGACCAGCCAAACTGGATTCTCGGGGATGAGTCTGGGAATCTACATCTTTGACAAGCTTTTCTTCTGTGCACACTGGCTGATATTGTGAGTTCCATGGTGGCAGGCATGATATCTGTTTTGCTCATCACTCCATCTGTAGTAAGTGGCACATATAGTAGACACTCAAGAATTATTTGTTAACTGAATATTCTACCTCATATTTCATTATCTTCAATAACGGGGCAACTGGTCAACCAACACCTCAGAAAAGCTTAATGAGACAGCGCGTGGGTTCTGGAGCCTGGCTTCCTCTACCGTTTGCCAGTTGTTCAACATTGAGCAAATCGTTTAACATTTCTTAGCCTATATATTTTTATCTGAGAAAGTGGAGATGACTCTACTACCCACCCATAATTGGTTAGGAGGATTAAATGAGTTAATACATAAAGAGTACTTAGAACATTGCCAGACAGATGGTAAGAGCTTCTGAAATATAAGTCATGTAATTTTTAGTATGTGTTAGATACATTCTTGTGTGTTATCTGTTCTAGTCCTTTACCTTGTCAGGTTGTTTTCACAGGTGAGGAAACCAACTAACCCGTAACACAGACAGAAACAGTGGTTCCTTTGAAAACACATTCTTTCCTGGTCCCTGAAATTTCACTGTTAGAAGTTAGAGCATAGCTTTGAACAGCCTTAAAACATGCAGATCTCTAGAAAAAGTTACATGTTATTGATTATTGAAAATTATGATTTAGTTTTAATTTATTTTTTTGTGCCAAATCGGTGATGGGATAAACACAGACATAATTATATATATATATTTTTCCAACAGCAGTTAATATAATGCCTTATGTATAATAGATGCTTAATAAATATTTATTGAATTAATGATTGGTAGATGAATGGATGAACAAATGAATGAATAAAGAATGAATAGAAGTGGAGGCCCCAAGAATAGACTGCTTTTCTAATAATATGAACAAAAGCACAGTAAAAGTACTTTTATTTTTTTAAACAAATTGAGGAAATCTAGATTTGCTCAAATTAGTTGAAAAAAATGGGAGCTAATAGAGAGGGAGATATTGTAGAAGATGCTGGCGTACTTGAAAGAGTCAGGTCTCAAAGGACATGGTTAGGAATGGGATAAATTTCCCAACTGGAAAGGTTATCTGTGCAAAGATATTTTTTTCCTCTGTGACCTTTTCCTTTCTTGTACGAATAAAAATTGTCAGTGGGAGAAAGCAAAATCTTTTGCAAGTAAATGCAGATTCTAGAAAAAAATGTAGTGCATAAATTTCTCCATTTTATTTATGTGTTTTGAGCTTAGAATGGCATGAGTTAAACTGATTTATTCTTCTGCACATACTGTTGGCAATTAAGGACTATTCAGCATCAACCATCAACACCTGCTATTTGTCTTAGTTTTTTTTTTTTTACCTGGCACTATTTTCAAAGGTTCTCATTTTTAAATTACAGATTTCCTTTTACAAGGGACAGAGCCCCAATTTGCAAAAAGAGATGCTGTGCAGCCTAAAAAGCCAAAGCTGGCTAGTGAATTTATGTTTTAGTTTTTAAAATTTTGCACATGACACTAAAGGAAAGGCTTTATGGAAGGGCTCCAGGTCTCTGCATTAGATAAGGACATGTTGTACTACCAAAACGCTAGCTCTTTGTCGGTTGTTGAAATTTGGAAATTTTGAAAGCACTGTATGCATTTGTCTGAGACCAGCTAAATTTAATCTGTTTGACAAGGATAAGTTACAAATGACTTGTTTGATAAATCAGCTGTGGGAGATGAAGTGCAGATGAGGCTGTGATGAGTGCCGGGGTCAATCTTCTGTTCTTTGCCAGGGAAAGAAATGGCCAAGCATGTTTTGAGTACACTTGCTGGGCCGATTCAGGATCAGATGAATGATGCTAATGGCAGAAAGAATCATCCTTGGTTGTATTCAGAAAGCATTGCTAGGGTTCAAGTGTCCTTTGGCAGTGGGTGCTGGGATGTCAGAAAAGAGATCTGCTGCAGCCCAAGGAATCAAACTCTGAGTGCTTCAGAAGATAAGCTCCCACGGCAGAAGGTGAGCAGAATTGGAAATGGCTACAGTGGCCGTATCTCCTCCTTATGGATATACCTCAAGGACGCCAGCTCCTGGGTCTACTGCCTGGTTGCCGTCCTGGCTGCCTCCAGTTGCTGGCTCTTTAGCCTACAGTGCATGGCTAATAATGGAATCTAACTTACGCAACTCTTGGGAGAATAGAACGAGGCAGTCCACGTAGAGACTAAGGACAGTGCCTCAGAAGAAGCCCTCTGTAAATGTTAGCTGTCATTATTCTTCCCTTTGATTATTAGAAGTAGAAAATATGAAAGTGCAACCCATGCAACGGAAGAAGCTCAAGGAATATTTTTATCTCTAATTTTCCTTTGGAAAACCTGCCCGGCTCAATCTCTGAGATGAAAACCAAACCAGCAAGCCAGCAGCAGCAGCAACAACAACACACATGGTTTAAACTCTGAAAGGCTAGACAGACCACAGTGTGTCTGGCTGCCACCTATGCTCTCTAACAGTGGAGGACTTTGCCCACTGCAAGATGCCCTGTACTCATGGGATGCACAGTTCGGGGACTGTCCCTGCTCCTGTCTAGTCCACTTTCACACCGTGATGCTGTTCCCTGCCCTTTGGAGTGCTGAGGCACCTGCCACCCAGACAGGCGCATAGACCAGACGCTGCGATGAATGGGATTGGTGGGGGAAGGGTAGGTCTTTTGGGGATGAATTTTTGGTGACTTAAAATATTGTTTGATTCTGATTTGGAGCTGGCATAAATATCTGGACTTGCATCATGTGCAAAGCTGAGCAATATCATATTGCTGGTTGCCAATAAAGAGGGGCTGTTGGGAGAAAAGCGGGGAGAAAATTGTCACTCGTGTGCTGACAATTCTGCTGAGGGAAGAGACGAGCTGGGTGTCAGTGGTTCTGGCTTCTAGCCCTGAGGGCAGGTGCAAGCCAGGCCATGTTGAGAGAGTCACAATCTTTCTGGACCTCAGTTTCCTCACGTGTAAAATGAATGTTTCTTACCGGGTTGCCCCTAAGATTCCTTCACAGCCATCATTTGTTGATGTGAATAGAGGTCATCGGTGTGTGAGCATGTGGGAAAGTAGAGTGGACCTAAGGAAAAGAAAGGGCAGGGGAAACTCTAAAAGGAAAGGCAGCTTTGGAGACAAGGAAGAGATGAATAAAGAAAGCAAAGGCAAGAGCAGACTAACACAAGACAAAAGAAAATACAAAGGAGAACAAGTAAAAGGTGGACAGAGATGTGATAACAAGCCCTGAGCTCTTTTAATGGTCAATGGAGGAGTTGATCAGAGAAGAAAAGACTCTTGTGGCACAGATTCCTTTCTTTCAGGTTGCACAAATCTCAGGTGGTCAGACTCTTGCTCTTGGAGGAGAGGTAGAGGAGAAGAGAAATGCAAGTAGGATAATGGGAGGTTGCGCATGGAGGGAGTGATGCCAAAGGAGAGGGAAAGCAATCCAAAGGGAGGAAGAGGCGTCCCCCTCTGCTGCATAGTTTGACTCACCCAAGCCTTGGAGTCAGGAGCCCCTCTGTGCCAAGAGTTCCCTACCTCTGCTCTAGGCAGGTCCTGCTGTATTTATATGGAGTGAAAAAAAATGGAGGTTCTTTTCTCCGGTATTTTTGTAAATGTAGTAAGTCTTCAGAAATTTCTTAGTTACGATGGAGTTTGGTATTCTTCAAAGTCAACATCTAAGAATCATAATGATGTTCACACTTCAACTCCTGTTTGCCTAGGCTGCTTTTAACTCAGGATTCGAAGGGAGAATAGGAAAGACAAATATTTTGAGTTCCTTATTTTTGTCCAGATGTGTGTCATGATGGGTAAATCTGTTAATTAAGTGGACTTCGATGAGGCAGGATTTTATCATTCCAAAACTCTACGGAAAATCCCAAAGTCTCTACATTATACAATTATAAAAACTACAAAGAAATAAAAATGGTAACACATTCTCAGAAGGAATAAAACCAGTAATATTGGGCTGACATTTATGTAGTGTCAGAATTTGGGTTACTGAAAAACTCTGGTTGCTGTTAAGTGCATTATTGCTGTTAAGTGCATATTGCTGCTCAGCAGCCAAATGAAACATTGTAAAATCCCTAGCTTCTAGAATCTTAAGTAGCTTCTAGCACTTTTCAGTTTTTATTTTCCTCATTTTTTCTAATACATCCTGCTACCTTCATTTTCATTATTCTCTCAACGAAAGGTAGCCTTGTGTCAAATGACCTGGGTTAGAGAATTTGTCCAGGAGGCTGGGAAGACTGACAATGAGAACTACTATCCAGATATGGTGCAAGGTGCTTTCACATTACTTAACAACTACACCAGGCAACTCCTGAGGCGAAGAATATCTACCAGAGATGGTCATAAGTGGGTAGACACCATCTCTGCTGTCTCCTACTTCTTCACAAAGGAGTGTGCACATTGCAGTGGTCAGTGTTCCTGACACTGGTGAGGGACCTTAATTTTGAAGGAACTCAAAGCCTACTTATAAACTAGGAAGGGTACAGCACTGTTTCCAAGCAGGAAGGCTTGTCTCTCCTGTCCAAGCCTTAGATCCTTTGTTATGCCACTACTTCTATATCTGGGATCTCTTTCTTACTGATCAAAGCAAATTTCATTATGACCTACCATATGGAGGTCATATGGTTGAAGAGAGTTTTGTGAATTTCTGTTCTATTATGTTGGCTAGCTGGGAATATTTTAACTGCCTAGCTGACATATGTGATTACTTTTATTAACTCAATAAAAACTCTTAATAAAAGTCAAAGGAATAGTTTTATAGTTCAGTCATCTAAAAGACAAAGACTTCAGACATGTTCCCTTTGATGAATCATATGCTCCATCATGAAGACAGAATCAGCTAGCAGGTATAAATCCATGTTTGTAGAAATCACGTATTGCCAAAGTTCCCAGAAACGGGAGCAGCAAGGCAGGAAATTTCACTACTAGTCTCCAGTGCTCTTGAAGATTCCATAGCTACACCTACTGACAAATTATTCTGATAGAATGGATTATTGTTCACCAACTTCACTCTTATCCTGTAATAGGACATTTACAGCCTTTGCATTACTTCCCAGTAGAGTAGGTGGAGTATGTATCTCCACCCCACTGACTTTGGGTTTGACGATGTGACTTTTTGGCCGATGAAATGTTAGCAGGTGTTACAGGAACTGAGGTTCCAAATATGTTTGCTTGGCTAGGCGTGGCTTCTTGTCCTTCTGCCATCTAGATGAGAAGACCCTGCTCTGGGAAGCAACTTATCCCAGGACAAGAGACCTGTGCAGCAGACTTAAAACTGAACTTGACCCACAACCTGAAGCAGACCCATCCTGGTCAAGCTAAAGACCCACAAGAGAGAAATAAATGTCTGCTGTTAGCCATTGAGATTTCTGGGGTTGTGTATTAGACAGCATTTTCATAGCAGAACTGTGGCTAATATATCTAGAACATTATTTTCCTTTTTGAACTCAATTTTGTTTGAGGTTTATAAATAATAATGGACACACATAAAGGGATTCACTGGTGAGGTTACCTCTGAAAAACCTCAGTAAACATTTGGAGATAGGATCTGTATGTGTTTTCAAAGTGTCCCTATGTTGAGATGAGCTTTATTTAGAGGAAAAAGTAAGAGAGCTTATTTGAACGACCTCTTCTTTGTCCTCACACACATTCAGTCCCAAGGCAGGCAGTTCATACACCTCATTTTTCCAAATAAAAATAATTTTTATTTTTTGGTATTTCATGAAATCAGATTCATTTTGAAGCATTTTATTTCAACTTTGAATAATGGTCTTGTGACATGCAGTTTAATCTTTGATAATTTAATCTTTGATTATTTTAAGAAGAGGGACCCTAATTGTCTGAATTTCCAATGATGGATGTAGGCTCCTTCTTATTTATTTCGAAGAATTTGCAGAATTGTTGCAAAAATATCTAGGAAGTAGTGATTTCATTTCTGTTTGGTATTCATTGCTCCCTAATTCAGAAATGAATGGAGAAGGAAGATTGTGGTGATAAAAGAAGTGTTACTGGACAGAAAGTCTCTTGGTAACAGCATTACTTAAGAGGGAATCAAAGCTTTGCCAATCTCTTCAAGCCTCTGACTCATCGCTAGGCTGTGAGTGTGAGTCTTTAGGCCATGAATTCTCTCCCTCCATCTCCTGTCCTTTCTTCTATAAACTCATTTAATCTACATCTCTTCCTCCACATTTGCTTGGAATCCCAGTCTTTCACTCTCCTTCACACTCCCTTATGTGCCTTGCTTTATTATCATCTCATTTCTAAATTTGCAGGCTCTTTCTCTTCTTGAGCAACTTTTCATCCATTTTTATACATGATCAAGCCTTGCTCATATATCAATTTTGCTGCATGAAAATCCACTCAAAATTCAGTGACTTAGCACAATATCATTTATTTGGCTTCTGAGTCTGTAGGTGGGTGATCTAGGTTGGGCTCATTGAGCAGTTCTCAGGTCTTGGATGGGCTCACTCACAAAAGTCTGGTGAGGGGCTGGGGAAATGGTATCTTCATCCCTTATGCCTCACCCGGTTACCATCTGGTGTCTAGGCTCCACCCTTCCGCAATTCCACAGAAACTGATCCTACTGAGAACCCAGTGACCTACTTAATTTCCCAAACCAATGGAGGACTTTCAGATCTAGCTTACTTAACTGTATTTCAGCTTTGATACTAATATGGGCACTATCTTCATGAAATATTTTTTTCCGTTGGCTTCCAAGAGTTCTTTATGTCCCTATTTTTTATAGTTTTCATCTCTTCTCACTTATTCCACTCTTCCCATCCCTTAAACAGTAGTGCTTCTCAGGGTTCTATACACAGAATGTATCTCATTCTATCCCATCTCCCTAAGCAGTGGGTTCATCTCATGGTGTCAGTTGCCAACTCTACCATCTGAAGCAGAGAGCTTGAGAGTATGAGGGAGAGTAGAAGTTACATTGTGAGAACTGGTGAAAATATGCCTTCCCTAAGACACTTTATAGAACCATAACTTAAGGAAAGGCAGGGCAGATAAACTGGAGGAGCGAGTATAAAGGGGTCACCTGGTGAAAGAGGAAGATCAAAGATCTTGAACATAGGAGAATACAGCCTGAGATCAGAGAGGCTGGCATAAGTTAGAAGGGAGACAACAGGCAAGCAGGGAAGTAGGACAGGGTGGAGGGTGTAGAACGTGTGTGAATGATGGGGACAGTCATTTTTCTTGATGGCTTGTGTTGACGGAATCATTTTATATTGCATGGAGGACAAGTTTTATTTAAAAGGCCAGAAATGTATTTATTCAAAACATATTTATCAAGCAGTTGCTATATCCTATGCTCTGCTCTAGGCACTTGGGATATGTCAGTAAAAGAAAGAGGAAAAAATTCTGTACTATTATAAAGTTTGTCCTGGGCATGGGAGGTGAGCAGAGACCATAAACAATTAAGATAACAAATAGTGAAACTCTCTTAAAAGGTGATAACTACTATGTGAAAAATAGTGTGAAAAAAATAGTAAGGGGAATCAAGAGTGCAGGAGTATGCACAAATGTAAAGGATGATCAGGATGGGCTTATTGAAAGGCAGCATTTTAATAAAGAACCACATGAGCTACATGGATATCTTAGAGAAGAGTGCTCCAGACAGAGGGAGGAGTCACCACAAATGTCTTAGGCCTAAGACCATAAGGGGTTGGAAAATGAAACTGCAGATGTCATCACAGGGCCCAGACCTTAAAAGTAGAGCAGAAATTCATCTGAGCTTCCTATGCATGCCAGGAGGGTACAAGGTAAGCCAGCAGTGGGCTCTTGGGCCAGGAGAGTGCTTGAGCTTGAAAAGAGACCATCGTGGTACACACTTACCAATGAGAGGCCCTGCCAAGGCTAGTGGTACAGATGCAGAGGGGACAGTCTGGCTGCCGTGGCTGGACGTGGGGGCGGCTAATGCTCCGCGTGGTCCAATGAGGGCAAAGACCAGCACCCAGACCCCAGGCTCCTTCGCAGCGTGCGAGCCTTTAGTAATCTAAATTTCCTTAGGGAACAAGGGAATTTAACTGAGTATTTACCCCGGGAGACTGAATTTTAAATTAAAGGGAAAGCGAGTTCTCTCAAATTGAAAACATTATAGCTTGTTTCTTTGCTTTTTTTTTTTATTCTTGAACAAAAATTGTAACTTGAAAGCTAACTTAAATTGAGTATTATTTTTAGACACCTGAGAAATACTATACTTGCCATGTGCATGGTTTATAGATGAAGGGAAACCAAGGGTTAGTTGAAAAGTTATTTCAATTTTTAATCACTGAAGGTTATACATCAGCTCGTTGACAGTATAATATTCATTCATCCATCTGCTATTTATCAAATATTTATTGGGTACCTCCCACTTATAAACACTGTCTTAGATTACAAGCAAATTATGCAGCTTTGCAAGACACTAACCCTGTCCTCAAGGGCCTGACAATGCATAACATGAAAATTTTTGTTATTGGAAACATATTAAATGGTTTTTGAAAATTTGCTTCCAGAGGGACATAGATCTGAAGGTGGAAAAAAACATTTTTTTTTTAACAATTTACAAAAAAAAATGAGTGCAAAGTATGGAGAGTTCCCATAAACCCCTCACCCAGTCCTGAAATTTCTCCTGTTACTAACATCTTGCATTCCTGGGTGTGTGCTATATTTGTTACAATTGATGAGCCAATATTGATACATTATTATGAATTAAAGTCTTTGGAGCTCAGTCTGCATGTTATACATTCTATGGGGTTTGACAAACAAGAAATGACAGGTGTCCACAATCATAGAATCACAGAGAGTCATTTCCCTGCCCTGAAAGTCCTCTGTGCTCTGCCTATTCATCCCTCCCTCTTGCTAACCCCTGGCAACCACTGATCTGTTTACTGTCTCCATAGCTTTACCTTTTCTACGCTGTCAAGTAGTTGGAATCATACAGTATATAGCCCTTTCAGATTCACTTCTTCCACTTAGTAACAGGCATTTAAGGTTCCTCCTGTCTCTTTGTGGTTCAATAGCTCATGTATTTATTGCCAAATAATATTCTATTACAGGGATGTACCAGAGTTTATCATTTCACTTATTGAAGGACATCTTGGTTGTTTTGACAGTTATTTTTTATTTAGTCTTCTGTTCTATGATTGAATTTTTTTTCTTACTTAAATTTGGTCCCTTTATGTTTTAAATGGGGAAACACTGTTGATTACAAGGGACAGAAATCCAAATTGGATCAATTTAAGCAAATAGCTTGATTTACTCAAAGGTGATATAATACATGGAGCCTGAAGACAAGAGCAAGGCTGAGCCTGGGGAACAAGTGGAACTTCTCTGAGGACATCTCATTTTGGTTGTAAAATGTGTATGTATATCATTGATATACATCATTGATCTATCTGTTGATCTGTCTCTGCATACATATGTATGTAGGCCCACATACATATGTCACAGATTCTTTTCAGATTGGTTTTTGATAATCTACCACTTTAACCAACAGAAAGAAACTAGTTTGATTTTCTCTTTTGGTACCAAAACCAGATTCCTTTGAAAACCCCCTTTGATCCAGCCCTGGTTCCCTCCTCTGGATCAATCCATCATGCCATTTGAAGCAAGGTCAAGAAAAGACCACTGTTCTTGCAGTGACCAAGTAGAAGGTTTAACTGGGTTGGGGTGGATGGTATATGGTATGTGGTCAGAAGAAAATAGTGCATCTAAAACAACTATGAAGTTTTAAAAAAAGAATCCATATTTTAAATGCAATTTGATTAGAACTATACAAAAATGTCTCTGAATATGGAGAAAAGAACAAAGATAAAAATAGCAAAACATATTAGTGATTACATTTTATTCTTACTTTTCTAGATTTTACAAAATTCTTTTCCTGTTTGTTTTCCTCATGAAGTGATCTATTAAAAAATTAGATCCACATCCAGGTATTAGAATAGTATCTATTGCAGAAAAAAAACATTGCTTAGTGTGCTTTTGAGATCAATAATTCAGAATTCATGTTAGTTCTTTCTTTAGTTTGATGTTGGAAAAAGAGGGGTTAAATAAGACTTATCAATATTCTTTGGACAAATTAAACTCCCTCCACTGTAAGTCCCTGTCTAGGTTCTCCTCACTTAGTTTATGAACTTGTCATAATGGTCATTTTGGAGTGAATGAAACACAACAAAGATAATTTACATTGCATCTTAAGTCATTAGTAGCATTCATCAGCTGATTAATTTAGCTGTATGGCTGGAAGTATCAGTGACAAAGAACATAAATATGTTGTGGTTTGTGTCTCAATACAGAAGGGTAGAAATATCATTAGACAGGCAGAAATGACAACAGTCATTCATTGTCCGTTTATCATTATTCATCTATTAATTCAACCAGTGTTTACAAGTGTTTACTATAAACTCTGTGAATCTTTTACTAGTTTGAACTCCCTGTGGCATGCCTCCTGTCTTTTGCTGTATCTCTCTTTATATCCTTAGTATATAATGCTACACTTACCTTAGAGTAAGGACACAATAAATGTGCATTGATTTGAACTGAACTGGGTTGACTGGTGCAGACGAATAAGGGATGATTAAAAGTTCTCTGTGCTCATGGACTTCTGCCTAGTGAGGGAGACATGACAGCAACATGGTCCCCTTAATTGAGGAACTATTATATGCTAAGTACTTTCATATAAAGCATCTTTAGACCTGACAACATCCCCCTCTGTGTGTGTGTGTGTGTGTGTGTGTGTGTGTGTGTGTGTGTGTGGTTGAGGGTACCTATATGGAGAAATTAAGACATAAAATTCTAAATACCTTGTCCAGTGACATCTAGCTAATAATAATAAGTGTTAAAGCAGATTCAAAACCACACTCTGAGAATTTTGTGTTTAAATTCATTACTCGCTCATATGGTGAGCTTGGTTGGCTTGCTTAGGTTTTCTGTTTAAAGCAGTTCTTCTTTGTATACAGTCAGAAAAATAATGCTATTGATTTTCATTAATGCACTTGAATTGTTTTTCCAGTGGGATTATGGGACTCATTAAAATGTTCATGCTGTCTCATTTGTGACTAACAGCAGACATTTCAATATCAGGGCCAAGGTTCCTTAATTAGCAACCTCTTCCTCTATGTGACACTACATGGCCCTGTGGGGGTGGGGCCAGTGACCTTGGCATCATTAATGCAGTATGTTAGTCACCTGAGCTCTACTATACTATAAATTCATTATTCCCTACAGGTTCTCTTTGATTTGTATAACCATCAGCTTCCAGATTCTAGTACCCCTTCCTACTAGTAATTAGACTCTGAAAACACAAATGCCCCAAAAATACATTTTTAATATTCTTAAATTAAATATTAAAGCTATATATTTTATATTTTTATACCCATATCCTTGTAAAAGTATATATAGTCAGCAAAGCAATAACATTTTTAGAAATGTGATCTTAACAGTTGAGAAGAAGGGCTTTCTTAGACAAGAAGGGCTTTGGATCAATTCACTCTCCAGGCAGCAAACCTGAGGCATCTGTGACTAGATTACATAGGATCTTTATCATTCTCTTTTGTCCAAATACCTCCTTATCACTCAGCAATGGAAGCACTACCAGGACGTGCTGCACTGAGTAATCATTCCCTTTGTTTCCTGCAATCGCACCACTATTCACTGCCACACTCTTTAGCAATGACAGATTTTTCTTAATAGAGAAGTCTAAAGCTAAATTTATCTCCAAACTATTGCCCAAAGTGTGTTCAAAAGCAAGAGCTCAAATGAGGTGGTGTAAGGTAAGAGAGGAGAATGGGTATCCTTAGAGTTCAGCATCTTGGAAAATAAATGTCTTTATTTATTTTTTTTTTTTTTAAAGATTTTATTTATTTATTTGACAGAGAGAGACAGCGAGAGCAGGAATACAAGCAGGGGGAGTGGGAGAGGGAGAAGCAGGCTTCCCGCGGAACAGGGAGCCTGATGAGGGGCTCGATCCCAGGACCCTGGGATCATGACCCGAGCCGAAGGCAGACGCTTAACGACTGAGCCACCCAGGCGCCCCGGAAAATAAATGTCTTTAGACATCAACCATCATCCCTTATGTGGCATTGACACAAAGCACCGCTAAGTCTGCTAAATAAAAGCGATGTTTCTTAAATCCAGCACTTAATCCATCGTGTCCCAAGATTAAGAATAATCTTCATTCTTAAAAAAATTAAGTTTACTTTGCATCTTAATTTTCATTTGCTTTGGTTAAGGATTTTGAAATACTGTCTCTTTAACCTGACAGAGGCATTGCAATCCTACTGTAATCATCAAATTGTGGTGTGAAAGTTCAAGTGCTAGGATAGAGTCTGGAAAAAATTTTAAATTTGAGATTTTTATTATAATTAGTATGCCTATGTTAATATTTGAGATCATTTAAATATTTTTCTAATAGAGAACAGAAAAATGATTATAAGTTGAAGGTTTTTTTTTTTTTTCTAACCTAAACAAATAGAGAAGTTAAAGGAATAGCTTCTAAAAGTAGAGTAGGAATAAACTGAGGAAGTTTCATAAAAGAAAACAATAACCCACTAAATACTCAGCTTCCTTCACAGTCATGTTTATATTATTCCAGTCTTTAAAATGAAAAGTAAATATGTGAAAGGTTTGAAAAGACTAAAAATATACTTTCCATGTGTGAAAACAACTGATTTTCATTTTAAAGCAATCATTCTTGAATATATCCTCATACGACATTCATTTGTAAGAAGGAATCTATTTTTGATCTCTTTGGGGGATTTTTAAACTAAGAGACATTACAGTCCTTGTTTCATCTCTGTCTTTTGCTAATGCTTTGCCTGTGTCCTTGATCATTGTTTCCCATCCCCCCTTTTACTATGACTGTCCTTCAATCCCCCTTTCTACCTAAGTGTCCCTGACACCAGGGTTGAGATATTCTATAGAGCAGTCAGAAAATTTCCCATGACATCGACTCAATAAATAACATTTCTCTAGATGGTAGGATGCTGCCACCCTAAAGAGGGCAAGGCATCAACTGCTCAATAAATACTTGACTCAGTTACTGTTCCCTTCCCTAAACACGGACAAGCACTCCATGCATTCACCACCCCCTGCCCCTAATGTAAAAGCCAAACACCTCTGAGCAACCAATTTCTTGGATAGTCTTGCTAATTGTAGCAAGCCAGTATTCTGATATACATCCTCTGATTGGAGGGAAACAAAAATATTTTTCAAATGAAGCCCCAATTTACAAACATTTGCAATCCAAAGTACAAATATATTCTTTGTTCATTCCTTCATTCAACAATCAGACATAGAATGTTCCAGGCACAAGTGCTGGGATCATAAAGACAATTAAGGAATAAGACATGGCTTCTTCCCTCTCAGAGCCATTAGTTTAGGGAAATGTCAGACTTGATCAAGGAACAAAACAGCATTTATCACAGTCATTTAATGCACAAGAATTAAACACTCCAAATTGCTTATAGTCTTTGCTATGGACAGAATGTTTGGAACTCCCACATCCCCCAAATTTCATATTTTGAAGCCTAAATCCCTAATGTGATGGTATTTGCAGGTGCGACCTTTGGGAGATAACTAAGTCAGGGGGGTGAAGCCCTCATGAATGTGCTTAGTGCCCTTATAAGAAGAGACAGGATAGAGACGGTCTTTCTTTTTCTCAGCCATGTGGGAATAACATGAGAAAATGGCCACCTACAAACCAGAAAGAGGGCTCTCACCAGACACCAGATCTGCTGCTCTCTTGACCTTGGACTTTCTGGCCTCCAGAATTGTGAGAAATAAATTTCTATTATTTAAGCCACCCAGTCTATGGTGTTCTTGACATCGCCGCCGTAAATGACTAAGGCAGCCTTCACTGCTGGGATTCTTCTGGGCTGTAGTTCCTTTACACTTTGCTGTTTTATGGGTCTTTGACTATTAAGTGCACAGGAACAAAAAGAACCCAAAAGAATAAATAGTGAGGAGGAATTTCTGGGAAACACGCATTGTCAGAAGATCCTTCATTAGCTGAGTCATTCACTTATTTATTAAAAAATATATTTATTGAACACGATGTATCAGACACGGTATTGGATTTGCATAGTGGTGAACGGTGGAGAGATGGTAACTCACATGGGAAATTCAAGCAAAAAAAAAAAATTCCCCAGTAAAAATCCAAATAGGATGCCAAATAACACATAAAAACCTCAAGTTGTGATAAAAAAAACAAATATGGGACTTATATATTAAATTGTAAGCAAAATTAGATTGTAAGCAAAATGATTTCTGTTTATTTTGTTCACTAGGTGTATCTACAGGAGCAAAAATGGCATTTGACATACACAACCTGCAACAATAACATATTGGTTGAATAAATCTGTCAAGGACAGGGAGTGGCTATATCAGTGGGATACTCAGAGAAGTGGTATGTATCAGTTTCCTGTTGCTGCTGTAAGTAACAGGTGACCACAAACAGAGTAACAGGTGACCACAAACGGAGTGGCTTAATTAAAACAACACAAACTTACTATCTTACAGTTCAGTTGCTCAGAAGTACAAAATGAGTTTCACTCAGCTAAAATCAAATTGTCTGCAGGGCTGCATTTTTTTTTTTTTTTTTTTTTTTTGTGGAGGCTTTAGGAGGAAATTTCTTGCCCTTTTTTACCACTAGGCAATCACATTCCCTGGCTCATGGTCCTTTTCTTCCATCTTTGAAGATGCCGAGTCCTTCTTACATTGCCATTGCTCTTGCTCTCTCCTCCCTAGTCCTATCTTCCTCTTAACACGTTTAAAAACTCTTGTGATTAGGGGCGCCTGGGTGGCTCAGCCGGTTAAGTGTCTGCCTTTGGCTCAGGCCATGATCGCAGGGTCCTGGGATCAAGTCCTGCATTGGGCTCCCTGCTCAGTGGGGAGACTGCTTCTCTGTCTGCCTGACGCCCCCCCTGCTTGTGCTTTCTCTCTCTCTCTCTGAAAAATAAATAAATAAAATCTTAAAAAAAAAAAACCCACCTCTTGTGATTTCATTGAGAACACCAGGATAACTCAGGATAATATCTTAATTTTTTTATTATTGAAGTATATTATTTTATTGAAGTATATTATATTAGTTTCAGGTGTACAGTGATTCAGTAGTTCTTATACATTATGCGATGTTTGCCATGGTGAGTGTACTTACCATCTGTCACCATATAGAGTTATCACAATATTATTGACTATATTCCCTATGCTATATTTTTTGTTTCTATGACTTATTTATCTTATAACTGGAAGTTTGTACCTCTTAATCCCCTTTACCTATCTTGCTCCCCATCTCCCTCCCCACCGATCTTTGTATTTATGTGTCTGTTTTTATTTTTGTTTGTTTTGTTTTTTAGATTCCACATATAAGTGAAAAATAGGGTATTTTCCTTTCTCTATCTGACTTATTTAACTTAGCATAATATCCTCTAGGTCCATCCATGTTGTTGCAAATGGCAAAATTTCATTCTTTTTCATGGTCAAGTAATATTCCAAATATATATTTAATTTTTTATATATATTTCATTATCTATATATCATGTCTTCTTTATCCATTCATCTATCCTTAGACACTCACGTTGCTTCCATATCATGGCTATTGTAAATAGTGCTGTAATAAACGTAGGGGTGTATGTATTTCTTCAAACTAGTGTTTTTGTTTCCTTTGGGAAAATGCCCAGTAGTGGAATGACTGGATCATATGGTAGTTCTATTTTCAACTTTTTGAGGAACCTCCATACTGTTTTCCACAGGGGCTGCACCAATTTACATTCCCACCAACAGTGCACGAGGGTTCCCTATTCTTCTCATCCTCACCAATAGTTGGTATTTCTTGTGATGTGAGGCGATATCTCATTATGGCTTTGATTTACATTTCCCTGATGGATAATATCTTTATTTTAAGTCAGTTAAGTAACAACCTTGATCTATCTGCAGTCACAATTCTCCTTCACCATGTAACCTAACATATTCCCAGGTCCCAAGGATTAGTATATAGACGTCTTTGGGGGGGGTCATTATTCTGCATACTGCAGTTTCCTCTGAGTGGTGATGTTGAGGAGCTAAGATCTGAAAGATGGAAGGAGCCAGTCATGCAAGGGCTTTGTGTGTGTGTGTATGTGTGTGTGCACATGTGTGCCTGGATGGTGTGTGCACACACATGTGCACGTAAGCTAGTAGGGTGGCCGTGGCCGGAGTTGGAAAGGGGAGAGAATCCTTTAATATAGTCTGTGGGAAGGAGTTTGGATATTATTCTAGATATACTTTGGAGCTATTGGTTTTATCGCTTCTCAGCCTTTTGGCTAAGATCAAGTGTGGAGCTATTGGTTTTAAGCAAAAGAATTATTTGATTTATATTTTAAGAGGGTCACTCCCAGAAGTTGTAAGAAAAGGGATGGATCCGATCAAAAATAGCATGTTTATATTTTTTAATTTCAGGAAGCCAGAGTGTGATGGTTGGGGTTATGAGGGAGGAGAGCTTGAGGCAGGTTATGTATTTAGGGGCTGAGGAATCTGCTGGGGGGGCAGCCTGGGGCTCATTCCCTCTGGTCAGTTGCACATCTGGTCAGGAAAAAGAAGGGTTGGAATGACGTGAGTGGTAGGAGGATTGTAGGGCCTGAGCAGAGGGCAGTTGTTTTCTCTGTGAATGCATTCTTCACAGGCGAGTCTTTTCCAAATTTTTGGACAAGGCGAGGAAGTTTTTATAATAAGATCTGGCTCTGTGTCTGCTTTTGGCTTCTAGATTTCAAAGAGGATAAATGAGAAATAGGGTCCTGAGACTGAAGAAGATTCCAGGATCTGAGAAGCTGATAAAGTTATGGCTACCTAGAGGCAGCCAGACTGAGTCTCTTCCTCAAAAGTCTTATGGACTGGGAGAGTTTAAACGAGAAATTTGGGGCACCTGGGTGGCTCAGTTGTTAAGCGTCTGCCTTTGGCTCAGGTCATGATCCCAGAGTCCTGGGATCCAGCCCCACATTGGGCTCCCTGCTCAGCAGGAAGCCTGCTTCTCTGTCTCCCACTCCCCCTGCTTGTGCTCTCTCTCTCACTGTGTCTCTCTGTGTCAAATAAGTAAATAAAATCTTTAAAAAAAAAAAAGTCTTACGGACTGGGAGAGTTTAAATGAGAAATTTGGGGCACTTGGGTGGCTCAGTTGTTAAGTGTCTGCCTTTGGCTCAGGCCATGATCCCAGAGTTCTGGGATCCAGCCCCACATTGGGCTCCCTGCTCAGCGGGAAGCCTGCTTCTCCGTCTCCCACTCCCCCTGCTTGTGTTCCCTCTCTCTCTGTCAAATAAATAAAATAAAATCTTTAAAAAAAAATGAGAAATTGACGTAGAAAACTATTTTAAGGGCTATTTTTTAAGACAGAAAGAAGGAAATGCATTTTATTTTGTTAATATCCACAAAACCCTGGCCCCATGGGAAAGGTAGGGGGAACTTCTCATTATTTCTTCATTATATGAATAAACTACAGGTGGCAATCTTGGAGAACTGGGAGCAGTATCTCTGGTATGTTCTGAGGTGCCCAGGGTAGCCCCAGGTCCATGGGGATGCTCAGTCAATGCTGAAGCTCTGGATGGAACCCATATTTGTTTAATAAATTGTAATCATCGTCATCTTCATTTTGTATTATTTATTAAAATAATAATAATCTGGTAAAGCAGTTTATCAGTGAGGGGCACATATGGTCCTCTGTGATATTAAGGGATTTACTGTGGAGACTGAGGATAAACTAAAGCTGCCTCTGCTATTAAGATATCCGAACCTGTTTGCCATGCCAACCGTGGCCGGGGACAGGTGACTTGGCAGAGTCTCAGCCATAAAAAGATGCTCATTTGGATGCTAATTAAAATTTACACACCATGTGCCACTTTTTTTTTCTTTCTTCTTTTGTTTTGGTTGCCTAGTTTGAGAAGTTGTTACATATCATCCAAGTGCATCCCTTAATAAGGGATTAAAAGTATTTAAAAAGAATTTACTGCTCTAAAAGGAATGCATTGTTCGTATATGCCAGAAAGGAGAGCAGAGTATAAGGAAGTCTCCTACAAGATGTTCCACCTGGGATTATTAAAAAGGACACAAGACTCCTTGCGGGGGCATTTCAGGTGTTTGGTGGTAAGAGGTTCAGATGACACGTCAGTCTGGGAACCTGTCGCTCTACCCACTCTCTGTAGTTCTCCGCCTTCAAGTGCCACCAGGAGGATTCGGCTTTCTGTGCCAGAGGAGTTATGGGGTCTGTTGTCCTGGTGTCCTCCCAGCTTCTCTCCAGTCACTCATCATTCTTGGAGGAAACCCAGCTGCTGATAGAGAAATCACAGGCTCGTCCTGAAGGAAGGAAGCAACCATGGGCAACAGCAGGCGATACACACAGCAGAGTGAGTAGGAATTGCTCTGGGAGAAATCATAGAGAGCATTTATGTAGCACACAGTTGGGCTCTGCATATGGAGGGGAGAGAACTTCAGAACAACTACCCGGGTCTGTGGGGGATCTGGGCAGGCAGGCCGAGAGGGGAGAACCAAATACGCCTTTGTTTGCTTGGCTCAGGTGACAGGGAGCTGGACTTGGCAATTAGTTGATGAGGACCTATTTTCCTTTTTCACTCTCCTTGATCCATTTCACTTTCTTTTGATATTTTTCTGTAATCCTTGTCTTAAAATAAGCAGGAGTTCCTATCACAGCCGTGTTTGTAAGCAAAGGTAGAAAGAGGCTATTCACTATGGATAAAAATGGGCATTTTAATCATTGGGCCATTTTGAATTCTAGTCCAAGTAACCTTAGAACTCTTTCCAACCTTGCTCCAAGGCATCTGATAGAATTCTTTCATTTATTAAGTCAACAAATATTTGAGTTTCAGGCACTGTATTTTGGTGTTACATGTATAATCAGCATGACATACCTGGGCCCACCCCTTACAGATGGCATTTCTTAACCCGGGCTTGAGGGGAGGGCTAGATCTGAACTTTATCCTAGGCAGAAGAGTTTCATCATGTTAACTTTGGGACTATATAGTTTTATTGGCCCCAGGTAGGGAATCATTCATAGTACCAAAATTATCATTTGAGCTAGAAGTACCCTTCATCCAGTGTAAATTCCCAAGGGATGTTAAATGAACATTCATGATTATAGAGTCAATTTCAGAAGCTTGTAGATTATGACACAAGGTGTGTGTGTAATAGTACTATGAAAATAATCATATATTGGTGTATTTTTCATTTGAGAGTTGTTTTATTTTAAGTGTATGATCCAAAGCACTTTAAGAATGTACTTCTTTTTTCACAAAGAGAGAAATCTCTTTTGTTAGCATTTTATTGATTGTTAAAGCAATAAAAATTGCCTTTAAATATGTAAGAATACATTAAAGAAACACAAAACAATAAATGAGAATATTGGCAAGATGTAAGATGATAAAAATGTATATAAATGTTAACTGGAAAATTGTATTTGCATTATGATTATAGAGATATTTAATTATATAGTCATTCATTTATTCATTAACTCTGAGTGAATTCTTACTATTTACTAGGTAGTGGGAGTATTCCAATGGAAAGACATAATCCTTGCCCACAAGAATCTCATACACTTCTTGGGAGGCAGATTTTCAAGGGAACAATTGTAATATATTATGAAAATGTCACTATAGAGGTTTTATAGGCTCTGCAAAGAGAGGGTCTGGGCCTTAATTGAAAAGTCAGGAAGGCTTTGCAGAAGAGGTAATGATAGATATAAAACATTACGAGTGAATAGAGATTTTGCTTGCTAAATAGTCAAGGGCAAAACCATTGGGGCAAAAGTCACAGATCCTGGAAAGAGTATAGAATATTGTGGAATCAAGAACAACATGCTAAGTAGGGAGCAGAATACTCTTAGAGAGAGTGGTGGTCAGTGAGTCTGGATAGAGAGGTGGGGGCTGACACTAAGGAGCTTTATGTAATATGCCAGAGTTTTGATTTAATCCTGAAGAAAAAAAAAATAAGGAAATAAGAAAATCCAGTTTTCAAGTCAGGATGATCTTTCTGATGGCAGAGATGATAAATAAATAGGAAGGGTTTGAGGAATGTGAATTAGTTTCCTATGGCTGTTATAACAGATGGCCACAAAATTAGTAATTTAAAACAATACAAATTTATTGCCTTACAGTTCGGGAGGTCAGAAGCCCTGAAGTCAGAGTATTGACAGGACTGTGTTCCTTCTGGAGGCTTTAGGAGAGAATTGGTTTCCATGCCTTTTCCAGCTTCTAGAGGCTGCCTGCCTTCCTCAACTCATGGCCCCTTGCTCCATCTTCAAAGTCAGCAGTGTAGTACCTTCAGATGTCTTGCTTTCTCTCTGACCATCATGTCTCCCTTTTATAAGGACATTTGTGATCATATTGGGCACCCCTGGATAATGCAGGATAATCTCCCCATCTCAAGACACTCCATTTAATCACATCTGCAAAGTGCCCTTTATCATTTCAGGTAACACATTCACAGGTGTAGGACGTGGACAGCTTTAGGAGGCCATTATTCTGTCTACCACAGGGTGGGAGAAGACTGAAAAAGGGATATTCTTTTGGACACAGTTTCTCTGATCCAGATTAGCAATGATGAAGGCTTAAATGAGGTCATGGACAAGCATGCTATGTATTTACCCAGGAGAAGTAAAAACACACATCCACAAAAAGACTTGTACAAAAATGCTTATAGCACTTGTTTATCATAGCTCCAAAATATAGTCTAAATACTCATCAACAGGAGATTAGATAAAGAATGTGTGGTATATTCATACAATGGGACACTATTTAGCAATATAAAGGAACAAATTTCTAATATTAGCAGAATAGATAAACCTCAAAACATTATGACAAGTGAAAGAAATCAGACAAAAAGAAATAAACACCACATGATTCCATTTGTTTGAAGTCCAGAATAGGTTAAGCTAATCTGTGGTAAGGATGATCAGAACAGTGGTCGCTTCAAGAATGAGGCCGAGGGTGAGATTACCTGGAGAGGGGCACGAGGGAATGATGGAAATGTTCTGCATTTTGATTGGGGTGGAGATCACTCAGGGGTTTACATATATCAAAACTCATCAGGCTTTATACTTAGGATCTGAGCATCTTATTGTTTATGAATTATACATCAATTGAAGTAAAAGTGCATTAAAAAATAAGGTCATAGCAGTGGGGATAAAAAGGAGAAAGATCAAGAGCTATTTTGAAACTAAAATTGACAATAATTTGTAAGCCACTGAATGCCAGTGGGAGAAGAAAGGAAAAAAGAAATGAACAGGGAAATAAATTTCCAAACAGCATTAAGAGAAAACCCAAACAAACAGGTTTTCAGACATAGATATCTGTTTTATCAGCACTATAAAAATAAGACACAGAATATTGACTAATGACTTACAAAAGAGTAAATAAAAAGCATTTAAGAATTCATTTCTTGTTCTGCCCCTTGTGCTTTCCTTCAGAGGACTAAATGTGAGTTATTAACCTCAGAGAAGAGCAGTGACTGAGTTTGGATCTCTGGTGTGAAACATAGGGGTGATAGGATTCAAGCTTATTTGCCAAGTAGAAAAAATATATGTATAATTAACACTAACTTTGCTATATTCCAGGACCAGTCTTTGAGGCAAATATATTCAGCAATTAGTGTTGTTTATTTGGAACATGAACAAAAGATTTTTCTTAAACTTTCCAGAGCTTTTGCCTGCTGTGAACGTTAACATGGTCATCAGTACATTCAAAGTGATTTAAAAAATAAATTCAGTTAAGCTGCAGATGATTTTTAAAAGATGCTGTTATACTCAGTACCATCATTCTGAAAATAAATAGGCTGCTTTAGAGAACCTGAAAAATTATTTTTGGAGTTTAATGTGAACAGACATCATCTGAATCTCTGTTACAAGAATCCCATTGGTTGGCTAACTGCTAGGTTCTTTCCTTTGTGCTCCCCACCACCCCGTTTCCCCACCCCTTCCTTTTCCTTGCTTCTAGACTCCTCTCTCCCACTGACTTAATAGGTAATACCCAGTTCCACATACCATCTATATGCTGATAACTCTCGAATTTCTATCTATAGTCCAGATCCCTCAAGCAAGCCTCACAATTATGTATCCCATATTACTCAGAGGCTGTAGCAATTTCAGGATTTGCAGGTTCAAAGAAGTCTGACAGTATCTTTTGTCTATAGAGTCCACACTGGTCTACAGATCTCTGTCTGGAAATGGCTTGAAACTCTGGTTCTATAATACACTCCTGTTTCTCTCCATCTTTTCATGCCTCTTCCAAATTTTTCTTTGGGAAGCTATAGTAAAAACATTTAAAAAATTTGTATTTTTTCCTGATCAGCTCAGCTTGGAGATTCCAATTTCTTACTTGCCTGTATATAATAATCAGTATAACTACAAGCTCTTTATTTATGATCTAGGTAGTTTATTATTTTAATCAATGAAGTTTTATACGTATCTTTGCCCTGAGGCGACTTAAAAGGGTATAGTTTCAGAGCCTTTGCAAAATAAATTCATAAACACAAAAACTGTTTTCAACCAGCAGACTAACTTTAATGGACCACCAGCCACAGCTCAAGCCGAACACCTTCATCATACTGACCTTGTGGAGTCTCTGGTGAAACATTTTAAACTAAAAGCCAAGCAAGGTTTTCCACAATTTTGTTGAAAGTTGAAGTTTAGTTCAGGTTTGTGAGAAAGCCAAGTAAAGAAAATGGATTTAAATGGAAGGCATGGAAGGCATGCCTTGCCTAACTGGAGACTTCTTTTGGTGCTTCTCTAAGGAACCATGATTTCTGCCTTTGTGCCTTCACAAAACCATTTGTGAAAAAAAGAGCCATGGCTTTTATGAATTTTCTGTTAGAAACTGGAAGAAACATCCCATTTTTGGTGTTACCTTGAGAGCAAATGGTTTTGAAAAATCAAAAGGGAAAATTCGTTCATGTCATACTTTGAATTTTTACTGAAGGGTCTGGATGGAATGGATAAAACATGAGAGGTTCCCCCCCGACACACATTTTACTAAAATCTAAATAAAATGTAATGTTTGGGAAGACAGTTAAATTGACAGGAGGTTAAAATTTATTGTCTAGAACCATGAGAGACGATGGACTCTGAAAAACAAACTGAGGGTCCTAGAGGGGAGGGGGGTGGGAGGATGGGTTAGCCTGGTGATGGGTATTGAGGAGGGCACGTTCTGCATGGAGCACTGGGTGTTATGCACAAACAATGAATCATGGAACACTTCATCTAAAACTAATGATGTAATGTATGGGGATTAACATAAGAATAAAAAAAATAAAAACAAAACAAAACAAAACAAAATTTATTGTCTAGAATATAATGCCACGTAATCTGGAGGTGTTGTGCTGCTGAGGATAAACCAAAGCCAGAAATTAGAAGCTGTCACTCAAGAGTCAACCCTCTTGGAGGGACTCTGCAGGGACTTTCTGTTGTTGGTCATCATTTACATGGTGTGGAGCTGAGCAAGTTTTCTCCCCTCTCTTGGAGTTTTCGCTTATAACATGAAATTAATAATGGTAATAAGAGCAATGGCCTCATGGGATTGTGGCGAGATTAAATGAGGTAAAATCTGTAAAATGCTTGGAACCAAGTCTGACATATGGTCAGTGTCAAATAAACGTTCGCTTTATCTACATTATAATATTACTTTCATGTCCGACTTCAAAACTAAAGGTTCCGTGTAAGAGTCTACTGCTAGAAGATACAGACTTAGATTTTAATGTCATTATTCTGTCAGGACTTTTGTGTCGGCAAAGGATTGGGGTTCAATCAGACTTTCAATTCCAACTTTCTTAAACACAAAAAGGAAGTTTATTGGCAGGTAGCTGAAAAATCCAGGGATAATTTTGGTCATGGCTTGATCCTGGGAGCTCTAATGACGCCATCAGAATATGACTCTTCTTGGGGCACCTGGGTGGCTCAGTCGGTTAAGCGGCTGCCTTCGGCTCAGGTCATGATCCCAGGGTCCTGGGATCGAGCCCCACGTCGGGCTCCCTGCTCGGTGGAGAGTCTGCTTCTCCCTCTCCCTCTGCCTTCCTCTCTGCCTACTTGTGCTCTCTCTCTATCTCTCTGTCAAATAAATAAATAAAATCTAAAAAAAAAAAAAGAATATGACTCTTCTTGGGAGTTGGACTCTGTCTCTGCTGTGTAGGCTTTATTCTCAGCCCCCTGGGGGTCTCAGGCTCTTCTTCCTAGCCTCAAATGTAGGGGCAACAGAGAAGATGCTCCGCGAGGTTGCTGCCCTTACCTCTCCCACTTCTGCTTTGTAAACTCTCTTATCCTTGAGTCTAGGTCCTTTTGAGAGTTTGTCTCTCAGCCTCCTCTGTTCTAGAGGTCACTTTATATTCTCTCTTTTTATTTTTGCTTTCTGGCTTCCAGCCTGCTTTCTAAAAAGCCAGTCTAGCTCTTCATAGCCTCCTTAGCTCATACAGCACAGCTTAGGGGCCCCATCCCCAGCGGCTGGACCCACAGTCTCTTCACTCATGTTCTTTCCAGGAATGTAATGTATACTTTAACATGTTTAAGATAATCACTTTCAGGGCACCTGGGTGGCTCAGTTGGTTAAGCGTCTGCCTTCGGATCAGGTCATGATCCTGGGGTCCTTGGATCGAGTCCCATGTTGGGCTCCTTGCTCAGTGGAGGGGCTGCTTCTCCCTCTCCCTCTGCCTGCCACTCTCCCTGCTTGTGCTCTCTCTCTCTGTCAAATAAATAAATAAATAAAATCTTAAAAAAAAAAAAGAATCATTTTCAAGCCCGGAGAAGTCCCAATTTTCATCTGTTATAGCTCTTAAAATACTTAAAACCAATGTATTCATTCTTTTTCTTTTAAAGATCTACCTACCTATTTTTAAAGAGAGCACGAGTGGGAGGGGCAGAGGGAGAGGGAAGGAGAGAATCCCAAGCAGACTCCCCGCTGAGTGTGGAGCCGGATGGGGGCCTCAATCCTATGACTCCAAGATCACAAGATCACGACCAGAGTGGAAAGCAAGACCAACCATGCCACCCAGGTACCCCAAAACCAATGTATTCTTTAATTTTATAATAAAAATTCTTATTAAAAAATTTTTTCTCTATGGGAAGCTTAAAAAACAAAAGAAATATAAATCAGAAAAACACAAGAAAATGAAAATTCCTACTGTCCCACTGCCTAGAGAGCTAATTTTACCTTCTTGCTTTCCTTCCCTCCTTCCTCCTTCTTTTCTTCTTCCTTCCTTCCCCTCCTTCCATCTTGTCTCCTTATTTGAACATATATACTTATCTAAATAATATTGTAAGTTCTCCTTCTACCCTCTGGCTGTTTGTTTTCAGCCTTCTCTGGATCTTCTTCATCTTTCTGACCTCTACATGTTAGAGTTCTCATGGCTCGGACATTGGGCTTCTTCTTCCTGTACACTCACCTCCAAAGTGATTTCACCCAGTCTGTGGCTTTAAATCCTAGCTATATGGTGATTACTCTAGCTCAGACTGCTCCCTGAATTTCAGATTCATGTGTCAAATGTACCACCTGGCATTTCTGCTTGGATGCCAAATAGGAACTTTAATTTTTATGCCCAAATTTGCTCTTCTTGTGCCTTCCCCGTCACAGCAAATGGCAGCCCCATCCTTCCAAGTACTCAGGCCAAAAACTCTGGTGTCAGGCTCTGTACTCTCTCTTCTGCACTACACATCTAAGCCATTAGCAAGTTTTATTTTCTCTGCCTTCAAAATATTTTCAGAAATTGAACTCTTTCTCACTGTCTACTGTTGCTGCTCTAATTGAAGATTATTGCCAGCTCTCTGCTTTCACCCTTGCCCCTCCTTGGCAGTCTGAGTGATTCTTTTAAATGTCACTCCTCTCTTGGGGACTCCCTGGAGGCTTCCCATTCACACAAAATAAAAGCCCAAATTTTTATAACGGCCTAAAAGCAGCCGGCTTTATGTGATCTGCATCCTCCAGCCCAAACCTCGCTCTCATCTTTCGTTTTCTATCTTCCTTACTCCATGCTGGCAGGAGACTTCACTGCCTCCTCCTAGTTTCTCAGTGATCTCTGAGACAGCGGCCAAATTTTGCCCTTGGGTGCCCTCCTGAGAATGTCATGGATCATTCCAGGGCTGTGCTCTAGCTAATAGACACTTAGCTGTGACTCCTGGTACCAGTTTACTGAAGGTCACCATCTTTCTTCTTGTCCTTCTCTCTTCTGTTGGGTTGTGACATCTGCCCACAAAGATTAGTCCTTCTTGGCCCCACTTGGTCCTCTTTTCCCCCCAAGGAGTAATTTCTGCTTTTAATGTCTCTCCCCATACACCATTTTAAAAACAAAATATAATCATTGTGCTTTCAGGCAGTTATAAGAATAGAAAATAATAATAATAATAATGCAAAATCATATTTCTATACCCTCTGAAGGAACTCTAAATTGTCTTGATTCCTTCCAGATGGGTCTAGGAGAAATTTAGAGTAGTCGGAGTTGGAAGTTTAGAATCAGTGCTTTTGTTTTCTTCCTCACTTGCTCTGCTCATCATGGTAATGCCTGCTTACTACTGATGCCCAAAGTGGCAGATATGCCGCCCATACTGACTGATGGCATCATTGTCCTTCTGGAGCTGCCAATGCCCGGGGCCAAGGAGCCAGCATTCCCCCTAGTTCCCTGATGTTGGATGTCAAGGGCACTGCTGGTGCTGCTGTCACGGCCAAAGCCCTCTCCATGATGACAGCAGCTTTCTTTCTTTTTTTTTTTTTTAAGATTTTATTTATTTATTTGACAGAGAGAGAGAGCATAAGCAGGGGGAGCAGCAGGCAGAGGCAGAGGGAGAGGCATGCTCCCCGGTGAGCAGGGAGCCCGATGTGGGGCTCGATCCCAGGACCCTGGGATCATGACCCGGGCTGAAGGCAGTCGCTTAACCAACTGAGCCACCCAGGCACCCCTGATGACAGCAACTTTCAATGTCCCAGTGAATGTACTCTAGCTCTTTAACTATTCCTGCTTTCTTTTTGCAACTCATTCCTGTTAATCCTGGATGTTGAATAACCATCTGTGTGGCAGATGCTGTGCACATATTCATACGTGCATAATATGCACATTCACTTATTCCAACCAGGAGTCTGTCGTGCGAGAAACACTGCTCTAGGCCCTGGGAATGCAGTAGTCAGCAGAGCAGATGAAGTTCTTGCCGTCATGTAGTTTACCTTCTAGAAGGTGAGGTAGTCAATGAAGCAAGTAACTTGCTACTTAGCATCATTTCAGGTGAATGCTAGGAAGAAAATAAGGCATACAAAGGAGGTCGACAAGTACTTTGATATCCTAAAATAATTATTTTGGCCTTCTCTTGACTTGCAAACCAATATACATAGCAAACTCTATGGTATCAATTTAAAAAGTTCCCTATGCAATTGCAATCAGTGAAGGCATGAGACACCGACAAGATACAGTCCTATAGCTCCTGGAAAGAGATGATTTTCCAAGTCCAAATGACACAGGGACCACAGATGTGTTAGAGTCGAGGTGGAGCCTTTGGATCCAGTCTTCCCACTCTCTTTTACATAAAAGTGAAAGTGACTTTGGATGCAAGACTTGGGCACAACTCAAAGCAGAGTTGTTTATCTAGATTTAGGAGATTGTGGGGGCTTTTAAAGGCCTTGGGTTACAAGACAGAGAGTGGCAGTGACTAAGCCTGGGAAGGGAAGGGCCCCTTTCATCTCCACCGTGCGGCAAGCCCAGTCTGGAAGGCCATCTGTCCGCCTAGCCCTGCAGGATCCTCTGTTAGTCTTTCAAATCTGAGCCCGATGTGCTGCCCAGCTGAGGGAAGGTAGAATTGCCCTAAGGCCGAAAGCAAATTGACAGAAAACTAGAAAGCTGATTCTGATAGGATTTCTTTAAGTCATGTCTTTGATATAAAAGGAGGTAGAGCAAGAAAAACTGTTCAAGCTGCGGTTTTCATTATGTTTTTATTCTCTATGCTTATGCATTATTAAAATGAAATTATTCTATCGTGAATCGGTTACAAGGAACCACTTGTGTAATAATTAATATTTATTTCTAAAACTGTCAGAATTTATAGACTCAGCATCATCAGTCCAGGCCCTTTTATTGTAACAAATGGGAGATGCCATTCTCAACGGTCACAATTTGGCAACAGCGAAGAGAAATGAAGTTTAATTTAATTGTGTTGCATCCTGAAAAAGGGGAAAGTTAAATGTATACCGGCTTAAAAATATTCGAGTCAGGTTTTTTTGACATCTTAAAGAAGATTTTACAAATATATCAATTTGACTCTCCAAAGAACTTTTAAAAGAATATAGTGATATTGATTCTCTACCAGAAAGGAATACTTTTTTTATTTTTATTTTATTATGTTATGTTAGTCACCACACAATACATCATTAGTTTTTGATGTAGTGATCCACAATCCATTGTTTTCGTATAACACCCAGTGCTCCATGCAGTATGTGCCCTCCTTAATACCCATCACCGGGCTAACCAATCCCCCCTCCCCCGTCCCCTCCAAAACCCTGTTTGTTTCTCAGGTCCATAGTCTCTCATGGTTCATCTCTCCCTCCAATTCCCCTCCCCCCATTTTTCCCTTCCTTCTCCTAATGTCCTCCATGTTATTCCTTATGTTCCACAAATAAGTGAAACCATATGATAATTGACTGTCTCTGCTTGACTTATTTCACTTAGCATAATCTCCTCCAGTCCCATCCATGTTGATGTAAAAGTTGGGTATTCATCTTTTCTGATGGCTGAGTAATATTCCATTGTATATATGGACCACATCTTCTTTATCTATACATCTGTTGAAGGGCATCTTGGCTCTTTCCACAGTTTGGCTATTGTGGACATTGCTGCTATGAACATTGGGGTGCATATGGGCCTTCTTTTCACTACATCTGTGTCTTTGGGGTAAATACCCAGGAGTGCAATTGCTGGGTCATAGGGTAGCTCTATTTTTAAATTTTTGAGGAAACTCCACACTGTTTTCCAAAGTGGCTGTACCAACTTGCATTCCCACCAATAGTGTAAGAGGGTTCCCCTTTCTCCACAACCTCTCCAACATTTGTTGTTTCTTTCCCTGTCCATTTTTGCCATTCTAACTGGTGTAAGGTGGTATCTCAATGTGGTTTTGATTTGGATTTCCCTAATGGCTAATGATGATGAACATTTTTTCATGTGTCTGTTAGCCATTTGTATGTCTTCTTCAGAGAAGTGTCTTTTCATATCTTCTGCCCACTTTTTGACTTGATTATTTGTTTTTTGAGTGTTGAGTTTGAGAAGTTCTTTATAGATCTTGGATACCAGCCCTTTATCTGTAGTGTCATTTGCAAATATCTTCTCCCATTCTGTGGGTTGCCTCTTTGTTTTGTTGACTATTTCCTTTGCTGTGCAGAAGCTTTTTATCTTGATGAAGTCCCAAAAGTTCATTTTTGCTTTTGTTTCACTAGCTTTTGGAGATGTATCTTGAAAGAAGTTGCTGTGGGCAATGTCAAAGAGGTTACTGCCTATGTTCTCTTCTAGAATTTTGATGGATTCCTGTCTCACATTGAGGTCAGAAAGGAATACTTTAAAGGGGGTACTGGAACCCATTGAAGTCTTTTCCTCTTCCATAAACAGGACGACTTTAGCTCCTGGGGAGCTAAAGTGGAATGGTCATCAGGTGGATTGGTGCTGGATTGAAGTCTTCTTACTAACTGTGGGACTACAGACAAGTTTCTTAATCTCTCTATGCTTTCATTTTATGCAAGTAGAGATAATAATGGTACCGATCTAATAGGGTTGTTGCACATTAAAGAACTAATAGACAAAATGTACCAGGAAACCTGTTGAATAAATAATAGCCACTATTGTGACTACTAATCATTATTATAATATAGCTTCATCACTCATGTCGTAGGACCTTAGAGTGACTGTTCTCCTGAAATCCCAGGACTCAACGGCATAAGGAAGATAAATTCAGAGACAAACAGAAAGAAATCTGGTATCTCAGTAGCACTAATAAATAAAAGAGGATTTAGCGAGGGAATCACCTAAGTTTTTGAGTTTTATTAAATGTAAAGATTAATTACAAAGGTGCCAAAAGACCGATTAGGAGAGAAGGTGGTGTTTGATGGCTTCTATTTGTCTTCAGGCTTCCCCTTGGGGTACAAATAAATAACAGCTATATTTTGCACCTACTAAATTTGGTATGTGAAAAAAATGTTTTCTCATACTTGGCTTCAAAGTGATTCCTCCTTCATCTTTATAATTTAACAGGATTGCAAGGCCTATTAATTAATATTATTACTTTGGAGAACTCCATTTTCCATTCTGGGTTTCTGTTTCTAAATGTGGACATAGAGTCTCTATAAAGCCACACCTAAATTCAGATGCAGAAAGGGCTGAAAATTAGAGCGTGAGCACCTACTGTATCAGGTTCCTTGTGTGTACTTTGTGTAAATGTATTTAGTTTTCACAACTGCACTTTGAAGATGTTTGTTATCCTTCTTGGGATATTGGGAAAGTAGGTGGCTTGTCCAAGATCACCCAAATAGGAGATGATGCCTGTTCTGTTGATCGGACAGATTTGTTGATTGTAAATACAGTGTGACTTTAATTTACCAAGTTATTCAGAGATCATAGATTTTTAGAATCAGAGACTCTTACTTCATTACTTACTAACTCTCTTTATTTGGCAAGTCATTTAACCTTCCTGATCTTTACTTTCTACTGTATTAAATGAGGCAGGACCAGCTGCCTACTTCAAAGGATTGTTATAAGGATTAAGTGAGATGATGAATAGAAAGTGTTTCAGAATCAGACAGCTCTGGTTTCAAATCCCTACTTTACCATGGAGGAACTTGGCCAAATTATCTCAACTCTCTGTACCTAAGTGTTCTGATCTGCTAAATGAACCGAATTGTACCTGCTTCTTAAGATGTAGCTTTTAAAGTGTAATAATGTATGTAACGAACCTAACCCAAACACTAGAATGCAACACCGACTTCATAGATGGTTGTGGTTAATTTTTTTTTGCATAACTTAGAACATTTTATACATGTAATTCTACAGGCCCAATCTACTCATAACTGTATAATTATTGAGAATGTAAACTTGAAAATGTGGTGACATTTATGAACATATGGCAAAAATAAAATCCTAAAATTCTCCCTAATATTTTACATATAAATTGCCATAATAGAAGACTTTTTTCTAAGAGTCTAAACACTAATTACATAAATTACATACATGCCCACCTCACTTAAACCCTACAAATGGGAAAGTTGTGACCTATTGCCAGGATGACTTACCATATTTGATGAAGGGTAGTTGTGTATCTTTTGTAACGTGAAAACAGAAAAATTAAATAGAAATGCAGATCCAGATGGTGGTAGACTGACAGTTGTTTTGCACATCCATTTCCCTCATTTTCCTTCCTAATGGAGTTTGGGCTGGGCACACGGCTACTCAGCTAGAATTTAAGATTACCCATCCCTCCTTGGCATGGCCAAATGGCGATATGTCTCCCAAGCAGTATGAGCAGAAGTGAGTGTGCCCCTTTCAGGTCTTGTCTTTAAAGCACTGTACCCGCACTCCTCTCTCCCTCCCCCCCCCTCACCTTTAGCCTGGTGACCACCACCCCATACTTGGAGGCTATGTGTTAAGGATATCAGAGTTGATTCTCTAGTCTGGATTTCTGAAGAGACTTCTGGAGTGGAGCTGCCCCACATTCCTGGACCAGATGAATGGTTCCATGGAAGAGACTAAAACATCTCCCTTCTTGAAGCCATGGGGTCTTTTGGTTATAGGAGCTCAAACTTTGCCCTAGCTAATACACAATTAAAGTCAGAACATGGGTTCCCAGCTTGGCTGGCTATTCCCTTTCTCTGAGGGACAGGACTCCTAGCAAAGAGAAACTTACAAGGTAGAAGCAATTTTCATGGGTTAAAGCCTTAAGGTTAAATTTAATTTACAGTTAACAAAGATAAGATGAAAGCTTTTATTGAATTTTTTGACAGCCTAAAATTTCTTCCAATAAACATGAAGATCCCAAAACTGTCATAAACCATAAACTGTGGTTCCAAAGCACACAGCCTTTTCATTACTGCAAATGTTACCTTTATCATTATATCATTTGGTTCATGGTAAGTTTGAGCAGCCTTATTCTGGTAATTCTGGCCTTGTGTTGACTGAGAGAACGTACAGGCAGTGAGTAATAGGCAAATAATGCAAGAAATTGCTTCCTTAAATGTTTTACAGATTTGGACCTTTTCTTTCTAAAAGATTACAACTATTTCACTTCCCGGCAAAAAAATGTTTGATCAATTAATGTTTTGAGAAAGAGTGTTAAAAGAGAAAGCATTTTTCACTTTTTAGGGTAAAAAGTACAATTTTCTCTTCTCACTGAAGTTCACTGAATATTTAGCAATCATCTATTGCATTAATAACGTTTCTGCATCATTTATTCAAACACTCTTTCTCAAAATGATTTAAGAAATCGGTTTCACAGTTTACACAATTGGGTGAGAGTAACTTCTGGGCAAAATACATAATGAAAAAGACAAATATGTAGTGTATTAATAAAAATTTATGATGCCAAGTAAGGATTTAAATCATGGAGGCCTAGCAGTCTAATAAACAACCAATGTTTTTGTTCCTGCCTAAATAAGTTGTGTGATTTTTTTTAATGGTGATAGAAGACACCAAAGCAATGAAATCCATATCCATAAGAGAAAGGAAATATGAAGTATCAAGTTCTGTCTTTTTTTAAAGATTTTATTTATTTATTTGAGAGAGGGAGAGAGAGAGAGAGAAAGAGAAAACGCACAAGCGGAGGGAGGGGCAGAGGGAGAGGGAGAAGCAGACTCCCTGCTGGGCAGGGAGCCCTACTACTGGATCCCAGGGCCCTGGCATCATGACCTGAGCTGAAGGCAGATGCTTAACTGACTGAGCCACACAGGTGCCCCTCAAGTTCTGTCTTAAATGCAACTTTTTAAAAACAAAAAGCCTAGTCCTCCTCTTTATCATATAAGCCACATCATTGAAGTAAAAAAAAAAAAAGTTTCTAAATTGATCAATTCTTTGGAATGTGAATCACAGTGTGAACCAACCCAGCCTCTGATCGCTAGCTGCGTGGAAGCTGCATGCCTCTGGGATGTGCTCAGAGTCTGCAGTTCTCTGGAACCCAGGGCAGGAAATATTTGAGACAACCTGAAGGCTGCTTTCCATCTTTGAAGCTCCAGCAGTTCAAATTAAGAGCTCAAAGCATCCGGGCTCCCTGCTCGGCAGGGAGTCTGCTTCGCCCTCTGACCCTATCCCCTCTCATGTGTAAAAAGAGCTCAAAGCATCATAAATCTAAGAATACTTCTAGGCTGCAGTGGTTTCCAATGCCAAATAACACCATGGTTATATCTTTAGGAGTGATTTTTTCATGGTGAGAACATTGAGTTAGAACCGTGGTTTCGATATAATTGGTTTCCTTTACAATCCTGAGGGATCTGAGGAGTCTACAGGCTTTACCAGACTGTCAAGGAGTCCATGACACAGAATGCTGAAGAAACGCTGATCTAGAGTATTGGGGACTAGTAGGTATTCACTGGGGCTCAGCACTCCGTTCACCCAGGCTTGAGATGAGAGCCAGATTCTACTTCTAGCAGGGAACTGGCCCTGTAACCATCAAATAGGATGCTAGAGTTCAGTATTTGCTCAGGTCTTCAGAGTACAATTTAAGACTCTTCCATTTTCTCTCTCCCTGACCAACACGCACATTCACTGTGGTCAGTAGAACACACGTAAGTCTATAAACAGTTTGAAAAGCCATGTTTTACACACCAAATTTCTTACCATTGACTTCCAGGTGATTAGTAAAATGTCTCTATAAACTAAATTTGATATAAATATAAACTCAAGGAAATATTGTATAGGAAAAAAGGTCAGATATCTAATTGTTGATCCTACCAGTGAGATAATTCTTTGTCAGTTACTAGATACTCTTCTCTATTGTCCTACTGTCTTCTGAGAATTTAATGCTTCTTCATGGCTTGTGTTGAAATATGTTGGGGACATATTTTAGGCTAAATAAACTCAAGTACTGTGTTTTATAAACACTTGAGGAAACAACCAAACTTTGGTCACACTTTGCTGAGCAGCTTTTGTCATTTGTAAATCCATTTACGTTTGAAAAGGAAATCTCATTTATACATCCCCAAATAGTTCACCCATCTCAACCTGTTCTATGAAAATCCATTCAAAGCCAAAGCTGTTTTGATTCTAGATCTAGATCGATTGATCGATCAATCTATCCATCCATCTATCATCTATCTTTTGTCTTCCAGTAGAATGCAAACAGTCCTACTTCATTTCTTTTCTCTAAATTCCAGTTGAAATTCAAAACTTCCAGTGAAATGGAATGACTGGAAGGAAGTCTGATGGAAAGAAACTGGGGTTCATGTAAGACTCCAGTTCTCAGCAGCTGGAAAGCTTTGGCCACATAATTTGGTGCTTCTCAATTTGGTGACACATTAGAATCATCCAAAAGCTTTAAAATGTGATTCCTGAGGCTCCCTCCTTCCCCCAAGCTTGGGTTTAAGTAGTTTGGCCTGGGGTTTAGGCTCCCATATTTTTTAGAAGCTCCCTTTGGTGATTCCCATGGGCAATCAGAGTTGAGGTTGTTTTTCAATACTTCATATGATTTAAAAGAAAGTACCTGAATTTTCTATGTCCTGTGGTTATTGTGAAGATCAATGGAAATAACTTAAAACTCTATAAAATTAATGATGATGAGACAACATGACAGAAGACTTCTGTATCCCTTGGTAAGCATTGCTAAGCCTTGTCTATGTTTCAGGTTTACTGTATAAAATTTCATAATGTTTAAAAAGCAAAGGTTTATATTTACTATTGTTATTTTGTTGCTTTACTTATTTTTCAAAAAAGTCCTGGATTATTTATTGTTTCTCTTAGGATAAATAATGTAAACAATTTTATAATAATGCTAATATAAAAAAAGTTTCTTTTTGTTATTTTTTTAGACACTAAAAATCAGAAATTTGCCTTAACTTTATTATGAGGTTGACCTTTTGGTTACCATGTAAATATTTTCACAATGAATGTCTTGGATTTGTTAAGCAATTTGATGATCTTGCTCAAGACTTACGCATTATTATTTTTGTTTTCTATTTTTGTTGATTTTAGAGAAACAAGAACATGCCCTATAGGTTACTGGCTACATAGAATCATTTGAGGAGGTGTCTTGCGTCAGGTTCTTTGGAAGCAGAATGTGAGATAGGAATTTGGATGCATATGATTTATTGAGGGAGTGCTCACAGGAGAAAGGGAGTGAGGGAAGTCAGCTTGCACAGGGGAAGAAGCTAAGCAATGATGTGTCCTCAAGAGAACTCCAGTCTCAGTCTGATCCCATAGGGAGCCCAGAAGCATCAACAACACCACAGAGTTTGTCCCACCTGAGGCAAGGGGGACAGCCTTCTGTACCCCAGTGACAATCAAATTTGGGATGAAGGCAGGTCTCTGGAGAAGAGGGACAGCTGTGTTCCATAGCGGTTAGATCGGAGTGTATACACTGGCTGGTGAAAGAGGCCTGGGAAGGAAACCCACTGCATTTAATCCAGCATTTAATCTCCTGGCCCTAGTATTATTCTCTTCATTTGCCATTTATGTTAATAATTCCATCCCTTTAGGTATTTAAGAGTCTTTAGTAAGTTGAAAATATCCTTTGAATGGGTCACATTTTAGGTTGACATCTTGGCTATCAAGGGAGAAGAGAAAGATGTTTTTTGAGCACCTACTCGGTTTTAGTAGCTATGATGTACCATCATCCTCCACAAATACTTTCTTATGTCATGCAAGGGATGCTTTAGAGAGAAATATTAGGTTGTCTGAGAACAAAATATATTTAAGAGGGATATTTGAAGATATTTGATATTTGAGGAGTGGGAGTAATTTCCAAGGAGATAAGACTACAAACTTGGAGGATGTGTTAATATTTTTGAGTATCCCCAGTGCAACATTTATTCAGGAAATCTATGCTAAACCCATGAATAAATAAATGGTGCCAGGTAATGGAATGATGACAGAGAAGGACTATTAGTAGAATATGGTTTATTCATAGTTTACCCCCAAGTTGGGGGAAGAAAAAGGTACCCACGAGGTAGGGATTTGATTTCGACTGGTGCTGCACAAGGACAGTGTTTTTCTTCCACAAGAACCTGATTTTCAAAATTGAGAGTCTACTGTTATTCTGAGGTATTTATCCTGAAGATAATTGGTTTAATGTGATAGCCTACAAATTACGGATTGTGTCAATATTCTGTAGATTCCTCCTCTGTGCACCAAAGCTCGGGCTTGTTGATTTGATAATCATAGTGGAAAACATTTGTTCATTTCCTCACAATCTTCTAGGCAGAATGCCCATCAGATTTTCATCAGCCTTGCAAACACATTCTTCTAGTGTGGGACATGATTTCATTAAGTTGTGCTAGAACTTTCTTCCGGGGTTACATGAAACAAATTGCAGGTGTGAGTCAGGGTGTTTTTCACTCCTCTATGCTGCAGATCGCCATCCTTATAAACTCTAGTCTGCTGTCCCATCAAAGGAGGCTTCAGAAAATCCACCCTTTTTCTGTCATCAACAAGTCTCTTTACCAATATAAATGACTGGTCTGTATCCTGGGAATACTGGTATTTGGTCATTTTTTTATCCTCAAATCTCAATACCAGAAAGAGCCCCAATGTGCAAAAAAAAACCCACAAAAAACAAAAAACTACACACAAAAAAAACCCCACCCACTTATTTCACTTCCTCATCTCCATCATCCTGCAGCTGTCTGAAAACCATGATCTTCTCCTATGGGCCTGCTCAACCATTTGAAGTTTGCACTACTTTCCATTCAAAATGTTAACACACAAGCAAATGCTTTATTAAAAATTAGTAAAGTGCCAACCAACCAAAGATATTTTGAGTTCAGAGATATGGACATAAATATGCTGGCCTTCATCAAGGAACACAGTGCTATGGTATGTGGTCCTTGGAATTTCTTTGACGGGTAATAGATTTACATTGGTTTGTTTATCATCTGTACATAATCACCTTGGTGCTATCTTGAAAAAAGCTGGAACGCGCCAGATAGGCAAGGTCTCTTGTCATGGAACAGAATAAAACTATTTGGTAATAAACATGTGGTGTGCCTCAGACCAGTGCTCTCACTTAGTGGCTCTCTACCTTTTCTCTTCCTGACTCATGTGACGGGTGAATTTCACATGCCAAACACTATCCCACACGCGGGACATCTAGATGAGGTAGAAGAGCTAGAAGCCCAGTGCACAGTTTCACTCATGTCATTCTCATGAAAAAAGCATACCACAGTGGAATAAAGGATTGGAAATCTAAACAAGAGGAATGCTCCTGAATCTACCCTACTACTTACTGTTCATGATTCATTTGAAAATGTTGCTCCTTTAAGTGTTATAACCACCACGGGGACCTGTGACAAATGGTCCCGCGCATCACAGCCCTGCAGACGCTCAAGCCAGGACATCAGCAGGTCACTCCCAGGACGTGGTCAACAGTTCACCACTGATTCCTGCAGTCACAAGAGGCAGGATGGGATCAGTGGGTGCGTGGCTAGGGAGGGGTTAGAAGACCTGATTTGGCCTGTGTCCCTGCAGATAAATCTTTCCAAACTGTACTTCAACCACATGAGACTAGATTAGATGATTTCTAGTGTTTAAACAGAAACCTAAAATCACAGTCTTAGTCTCTAGTAATGAACTAAACTTTCCATAGAGATCAGCTAATAAAACCCTCTTATAGCCCCAGAGAGGGGAGGTCAGGGAAAGTGCACACGGTGTTACTGATGAGGACAGCTCGGTGAGCACAGGCTCTAGGTCAGGCACTCAGTCACGGATTATCTTGAATCCTTTCGACAGTTGAGAAGAGTAAGTAATAATCCCCTTTTACAGATGAGGAAACAGACTTCAAATGGCTAAATGACTTGACCAAGGTACCACATTGAGTTATCCATGGAGCTCTCCTATCAAAGCCACACATTTTCTTTCTTTCTTTTTTTTTAAGATTTTATTTATGAGAGAGAGAGAGACAATGAGCACAAGCAGGGGGAGGCAGAGGTAGAAACAGATGTGGGACTCGATCCCAGGACCCTGGGATCATGACCTGAGCCGAAGGCAGACACTTAACTGACTGAGCCACCCAGACAACCCAAAGCCACACATTTTCAAATACATTTAGAACTAGGACACAGGTTCCTTCTCTTTGGAACTTTTATAGTTTTATGAGTATCCTAAAGGTCCAGCAACAGGCTACTGTAAAGACATCATAGTGTAGCTATAGAATGTAATGCCAGTAAGTAAAAATGGTGTGAACTAAATATGTTGTTGAGTGAAAAATAATATAAAAAGTTGATCCTATAAGTGTATATTTTTGGCCATATAAATACATCAAAGTGTTCACAGTGGTCGAGTGTGGGAAGTAGGATTTGGGATGAATTCCATTTTTCTTTTTTTTCCCTAGGTGAGTTTAAAAACCTTTTACGATGAACTACTATGACCTATTGCTTAAACATATTGAGCCTCAGTTTGCTCATCTATAAAATGGAGATAACAATGGTACCTACCTCATAGTGTTGTTGGAAGGATTACATGACAAAATCTGGTAAAATGCTCAATCTAGGGCCTAGTAAACTATATGTACCAAATAAACATCAGTCACTGATAAAGAAAATATGATTTCAACATGAGTTCTACTTTCTCTTTAATTGTTGTCTAACATATATTAATTTTAGAAGTCATTTAAATTAAAATTAATGTGGAAGTTTTTTGAGAGATTACCATCATTCTGGAAGATAACTGTAGCCACTTGGAGGTATAGTCCAACCAAAGCTGGACTGTAGCCTATTTTTTGTTGAGCCAGGGCTCAAGTAGTAATGGATATGATGCTATATAACTAATACATAAACTTTGCTGAAATGTAAGGGCAGAAGAAGCTCCAGCTGGAGACTAAACTGGCTTGTTTACCATGGGATTTAGGCTATGTCTCAGCATGTCCGGGAGCCTGGTAAAGGCTACCTCTTGTGTATCTACTTGTCTGTGAGACAAGAATTCTTTAGGGAAAAAAACCTAGGTGAACACAGTGCAGACACTACAGTTTGAATTAAAAAAAAAAAATTAAAAAGGGCAAGTTTGCAGGAGAGGGTTGAGTTTGAGGTGTGCTTACTATGCTTTGGCCAAGCAAGTGGAGTGTTGAACTAATCAAGATTCAAGGAGGTACGGTGTAGAGCTGGCTTTAGAAGAGGACAGGGAGTCATACCGGGAAATTTAACAAGAATCTAAGGGCTCCCCTGCAACAACAGCATTCATGGATCAAAGAGTCTATGGGCCTACTGGCCCCATCTATTTTAGAAAAGAAAATTTGCTTTCTTGTTAGGTAAATTCCAAAACCAGCTAATGTGGCCTCCAGGATCGAGGGGATGTTGTTAGAATCCCAGAGAATGCTAAATCAGCAATCCCTTTTTCTCACTAATCTACCTAAGGGGGAAAAAGTGCCGCACAAAATCCTCTGCTCATGTTTTCACTTTTCCAGTGTCTTTTCAGGATGAGCCCTGACAGATAGTTGAACAAGTGCCCTTTGGATAGTGCATGCAGATAGCTGAGCAAAGGGCCTGGGAATTCTGAAATACAGATCAGATGACATTCTTATAACTTAATTTTCTTGAGTTTTCTAACAGTCTTTTATCTGTCAACATTACATATTAAAATTGTATCATGCCCGAAATGTTTATTCCTGCAGTCAAAATCACTCCAGGTTGCAGTCTTAAATATATTGCTATTTGTTTTTATTTCATCATCCATCCTGATAAAAACTGGCATAACCTTGAGCTTGCATGTCTACTGTCGTAAGATTAGTGTTTCTTGTGGTGACACACCCATTCCACTGGGTAAAATTTGAAGCTGTGGCAGGCTGGAGATGTGACTGTCAGCATCCAGAAAGGGGAAATATAAAAGAGCATGAGGCATGAACAGTCCGTTGTCAGGGTTTTCCTGGTCTCAGTAGGAATAGATTTTTGCCATAAACATCCACAGGGGTGTGTCATCCTGGGTTTATAAGCACATTACATACCCCCAGGTGTGCTGATCCTGTGATACACGGCTCAGCATCTATTAGAGGAGAGATCCCAGCCCTCCTCTTCTAAAATGTTCCTGGAAGGACCTAATACCTGGCGCAGCTGTGCTCCATCTCATTTCTATTCCTAAAGAGAGGAGATGGGTTAATAGCTGTATAGATAGAAAATTGTTTTCAGAAAGAGTTGGGAATAGACCTATAAAAACATAATGTCTTCCAGACCAACTTTTGAGCTGTTTTTAGTCTGTTTACATATAGGCTATCATAACAGACACTCAGTATTAGTCAGACAGAGAACTTTTCTCTCCTTTTCTAATTCCCCTTTAGAGGCGGACTTACTAATATCTCTTTATACTTGGCTTCTCAAGCAAGAGACCCATCTTAATACTTATAAAGTGAGCTTTCTTTATCAATTGCCTTGACTCAAATTTTCCTATATCTGCTCCTCTCTTCCATCTATGATAATTTTAGATTCTCAGATCTCATTTTCTTCTCATATCTCTTTTGTCTTCATATTCACCTGTCCAAAATATCTTTATGATTTGGTATCTACCTACATCAACTCTGGGGGTAGATTGAGTTCGTGGGTTTCCTCAATTATGTGACTTTCCTTCTACCTTTTTGCTTGTGTCTATGGAACCTGATCATCTGAATCTGTTTAAAAGTTTCTTAGCTTTGTTTCAGTTTTTCTTGTGAAGTAAAGTTCCTTTTGTTACACAAGTGCCAACTCTTCACTAACTTTTGAGAGAAAATGTGTGCTTGTCATTCAGATCCAACCTACATCATTCATGTTTGTAAAGTTATCCTTATTTCACTGAATTAGTCTCAATATACTCGCCTTATTTTTAAGTTCTCTACTGACATTTTTCTTGGATGGTTTTTTTTTTTTCTTGCTGTTTTAAAATTTGAAGCTATGGCCTTCTAGATGGGGCAAACCCTCATTTTTTTTTTTTTTTTTAAGATTTTATTTATTTATTTGACAGAGAGAGACACAGAGAGAGCGGGAACACAAGCAGGGGGAGTGGGAGAGGGTGAAGCAGGCTTCCCGCTGAGCAGGGAGCCCAATGCGGGGCTCGATCCCAGAACCCTGGGACCATGACCTGAGCCAAAGGCAGACGCTTAACGACTGAGCCACCCAGGCACCCCCAAACCCTCATTCTTAAGAAGAATCATCTGAATATTTTGGGGTTACAGTAACACACAAGGCAGCTGGTTCTGCCATAGAACTTTGTAAGAACTACATAACTTAACATGCCTGATTTCACTTATCAAACAAATGCATTCAGTGCTTCCTGCCCCTGAGAAAAAAGAACCAATGGGATCCCAAGGAAAAACTTAACACTATGGTTATCCCACAGAATGCCGAGACACACAAAGTCTTCATTTCTCTCTTCCTTTCTTAAAATGGGTTTTGCTTTCTGCTGTCTCATCTGTTAGCTGTTTTTTTAGGTTTATATGATAAAAGCTGTCTTTTATTTTCCCTTTCCTTGATAAAGTTACATATATCTTTTGAGCTGTTTTTAGTCTGTTTACATATATTTCATGGCAGATACATAACTATTTGACTAGAAATTTCATTTGAAATGATTAGAAATCTTCCACAGAGGTTCAGGTTGGTTTTTGTCCTAGACTGTGTCTGATCTGTTCTGCTCAAAGTTGCAGTGCTCAAAGTTGATCAGACTGTGTCTGATCTGTTCTGCTCAAAGTTGCAGTGCATTAAGAAGTAATTTTATAATGAAATTGCTATCAGAAATAAAATCATGTCACTGAAAAGTTTTAGAACTAAAAGGAACCTGAGTATTCTAATTTCATAATTTTAGGATGAGGAAACCAAGTACAAGGAGTTTGCTTGTCCAGGATTTCAACAAGGAAGGAGGGCAGAGGGCACCTGGGTGGCTCATTCGCTAAGCGTCTGCCTTCGGCTCAGGTCATGATTCCAGGGTCCTGGGATCGAGCCCCGCATCGGGCTCCCTGCTCGGCGGGAGGCCTGCTTCTCCCTCTCCCTCTGCCGTGCCCCCTGCTTGCCCTGCTTGTGCTGTCTGTTCTCTCTGTCAAATAAATAAATAAAATCTTAAAAAAAAATAAGGAAGGAGGGCATAGCAGAGCGAATATTGCCCCCATGAGATTTAGTGATATCCCATTTATCAGTATCCATATGCTTAACCTCAGATCATTTTCCAAATACTCAGGGCTTATTTCTCCCCACTCTGCTGCCCTTTTCTCCATTATAAGGAAAGCTTTCTGACTTCTTAAAGGAAAATATTGGATTTTCTTTTTGGGTGTCTATATTCATAACATTACAAATACAAATTATTATCTGGTGCAGTATGACTAGTGAGCATACGTTCTATTTGTTTAGTCACAACAATAAGGTAAGGCCTGGAGCTGTTGTTTCTATTGTTTTTTATCATCCCCCAAAGAGCTTTCGCAAACTTTCCTGAATCTACTTATCCCTACTTCCTTCCCCTTTGGTCACACATTTGAGCTTGCCACTTCTAATCTCCTGTAGGTTGAGAAATATTCAGGTAAATATTGAATGTTAAATAATATTTACTAAAGCTCTTAGTGATCAAGGGCATAGTATAGGCTTTCATGCTGCTGTAGCCTCTTTTCTGCTTATTTATTTTTATTTTATTTTTTAAAAAGATTTTATTTATTTATTTGTCAGGGAGAGAGCACAAGCAGGGGGAGAGGGGGAGAGGGGCAGAGGAGCGGGAGAAGCAGGCTCCCACTGAGCAGGGAGCCCGACACGGGACTCGATCCCAGGACCTCAGGATCATGACCTGAGCCAAAGGCAGACACTCAACTGACTGAGCCACCCAGGCATCCTGTCCCCTTTTCTGTTTATTTTTTAAATCTGGGTGATGATCTTGAGATCTCCAAGGAAGTGGAGAATAGGACATTTCTCTCACTTAACTCTACAGAGAGGGTATCAGTATTCACCCATAACACTTGAAGAGGGCTCCTATCCATGTATTTTGAATGAATCCCCAAAATACTAGTATTTCAACTTACAGGCCTGAGAGAAAACTGAAATTCCACTCTTGCAAACATGTTTTAATTTATTATTTTGGATTGCCTCATATGTTCTGTGATTTTCCTCAGACCAGTAAACGGCTCCATTTAGAAAGGAACGGACAGGGTACGCTCATTTCAGAGCTGTAGTGTGAGATGTGTTCAGAAGTTCAGAAGCTCTTGATCTAGGAGATGAAAGAAGCACTTTTTCAGGGATGCTGGCTTCTCAGGCCTTCCCTCTGCTGAACAGGTAAATGGAAATATCAGAGAATGGCTGGTGGAACAGAAACACCACTGGACAGGTCTCTCTTTATGAGTAATGAAGCACTATTCTTTCTAAATGTCAGGATTCTCCAAACAGAGTAGATGCTTTTGGTTGTTTTTTTTTTCATAGTGGTTTCTCGCCTTAGAAAGAAACTTCTCTCTGTCTCTCTCTGTATATGTATGCATTTCCAGATAGTGATTGTAAGCGAAGCAAAGGAGGATGGTGTGAACTGTGGTGGATCCAGGAGTGACTGACTACCAGTAACAGCTCAAACTAGCAACAACCCAGCCTTACTGTTCGCTCTTATTAACAAGGGATGAGTGGAAATAATTGGCAGTAAGACTAAATCAATTTCAAAGTCAGAGCCATCCTGGCTTTGTGAATTCCAGCCATCACAGAGTATTAATTCTAAGAAATACGTTTCCTTTTTCTCTGATTTCTGTGTGTCTGTGGTTACAAATATTCCACTCCTCTGTTTACCCCAATATTAAAAAGTTAATTTCAGGGGCGTCTGGGTGGCTAAGTCATTAAGCATCTCCTTTTGGCTCAGGTCATGATCCAGGACCCTGGGATCGAGCCCCACGTCGGGCACCCTGTTCAGTGGGGAGCCTGCTTCTCCTCAGACTCCCCCTGCTTGTGTTCCTTCTCTCACCATCTCTCTCTGTTAAATAAATAAATAAAATCTTTAAAAAAAATTAATTTCAAAGTAGAGTGTCAAATTGTTTTTGATATTAGTTTTTAATATTTTTTCTTTCTTATATAACAACTTTCATGCTGACACTGAATGCTATGAAGTTCAGTGATTACCTAGAATTCTTCATTTTATTAATTTCATGTGGTATTTCTAAGTGTTTGGCATTTGATTTATTAGATCTTGTATATTTGCTCTAGAATATTTTGTCATTAATATATTTTGAAACTTGGTTCTGTTTTGTTTTAATGTGATCGATTGTGGTCTTTGAGGCCCTGAACAATCACAGGCTGATCTGAGGACCTGCCGTTAGGCACTGCTCCTCACAGGCAACTCATCACACAGCTCGAGCCTTACGTGCGCATCAATATGACTGATAAGGAAGAGAGTGAATACCTGTGGTATTTTCAGTCTGTATCATTTAGAAATAATAGCTGCTGCTTGGTTGTTTAAAATCAATTTTATCAACCATGATCCTTGGGGCGACTGTGTGGCTCAGTCAGTTAAGCATCTGCCTTCAGCTCAGGTCATGATCCTGGGGTCCTAGGATCGAGCCCCACATCCTCATTGGGGAGCCTGCTTCTCCCTTTCCCTCTGCAGCTCCCTCTGCTTGTGCTCTCTCTCTCTGTTAGATAAATAAATAAAATCTTTAAAAACAAAAACAACAAAAGTCATGATCCTTTACTTTGGATGGTAATACTATTTTACTACTATTTCTTTTTGTATTCCTATAGATATTATTTTAGGATGAGAGTGACCTTATCTATACAAGTTTTTAAATTGTGTAGTTAGGGCTCTGCAGCTTTCCCCTCACCCTTACCCATCAACATTCCTTGTTCAGAGTAATGCAAGTGCGTTGAGAGAGAGAGGAGAGAGAGAATAGAGTGAGAGGGAGAGAGAAAAAGAGAGATGGTAGTGTATGCTTTTTGAAATAAAGGAAAAATACATAAAAGAAAATGACCATGTAAAAAGAAGAAAAAGACAAAAGATAAGTAAATATGATTTGAACTGCAATAGGAGATGGAGCTAAACTTCTATATTTTTCATGATAATAAAAACTTTCATGAAAAAAATTTAAGGACATGCTACATATTTCAAATAATGATTTTTAAAGTATTCAGGCTACTTGGTCATGGAATAAACTAATAACAAAATTTCAAAGCCATCATTTTAGGAAAAAAATGACTTTAGGTTTTCAAGTGATTGTGATTCTGTTTCTTTTTTTAAAATTTTATTATGTTATGTTAATCACCATACATTACAACATTAGTTTTTGATACAGTGTTCTATGATTCATTGTTTGCATATAACACCCAGTTCTCCATTCAATACATGCCCTCCTTAATACCCATCATCAGGCTAACCCATCCCCCCACCCCCCTTCCCTCTAGAACCCTCAGTTTGTTTCTCAGAGTCCATAGTCTCTCCTGGTTCATCTCCCCCTCTGATTTTCCCCCTTCATTTTCCCCTTCCTTCTATCTTCTTCTTTCTTTAACATATAATATATTATTTGTTTCAGAGGTACAGGCCTGTGATTCAACAGTCTTACACAATTGTGATTCTGTTTCTTGACACAGAATCCAACAAAAGAGCTGAATGCTATATTCTTAGCCTCCCATCCCCCACCCTCCCCAGGCTGGTGGTTGGTGTTAGGAATAAGAGCAGAGATACAGCAGGAATAAACACAAGGGGAACAGGGGCCTAAGAGGTGGACAAAAGCATTTTCTATCATAGCTGGAAAAGTTCATAGGGAACTGTCAAAACTTAACCTGAAGCTAGTCTCTGGGAATCTTTGACCACCATAGAAAGTAGGAAAATGTCTAGATTGTCATTTCAAAACATCTTAGTCACCCCAAACTTTGCATGTATTATTAAGATCTCACAAAAATAATGATTTCACTCTGCCACATTGACATTGTTTACTCCCTATTGGCTTCTGACTCTATCCTTCCTTCTCATTGCTCAACTTGGTGCTCTGACTTTGCCAAATTCCCAGGGGTCTGACATGCCCAGTGTGATCTCAAGTTGGCCCTGCTATCCCCGGTGATTCTGTGTTGTTTTACTCAGCCCTGGCTTTCCCACCATCTAACTTTTGGGCCCAGGACTCCTGAACTTTGAACCTTGTATTGTTCCAAATGGCCTTTCTCCCTAGGATGAAAGGACTCCTTTAATTCCCTGGGAGAAAATAAGTGTTTAGCTTTGGTCCTTCCCTCCTGGTCTTCCCTATTAAGGGTCACCAGCTAAAACACTTAGTTACCTAGTCCTACCTGCATTTCTGTGCCACCATTTTTTGGTCACCCTACCCACTATGGTAGGCATTAACTTTTTAGGTCCCATCTATTCCATGGAGTGTCACAAGAATTGTATAACTCTTTCTGCCATTTACCGTGTCTAATACACTCACGCATGATTCAATCGGCCCCAAAATTGTTAGAGCCAATTGTGTACTCATAATTGTGGTAGGCATTTGGACAGACATTACAGGACAAATATGTGAGCATTACTGGCTTTAAGGAGCTTATTCTATTCAGTATCATTGATATAGAAGTTAAATTTGTGGGAATGGATTGGCCCTTTTGTACAAAACACACGCTGCTCTGTTCCAGGCCACGAGTAGAGGAAAGCTCCCAGGAGGAGAAGCCCTGATAGAGGGGACTACAATTCAGTCAGAGTCTGCCATTTTCTTAGTTGGAGTTGTCTTCTTGTGTATTGCCTCTGCTACTTTATTCTGTGTCCTGACCCCACTTCTTCCAGGCCAATCATACAACAAAAGTCCCTTCTCATATTTACTTTAGCATGGTGGATATAGTCTTTCATTCTCAAATCATATTATTAAGTAGTAAATGTAAAGCAAAATGTTAATAAACAACAACAACAAATCCTCACACCTTACTGCGTGGTTTGCCAGTGGTGGCAGAGTGTATGAGAGGAGGAGAGAGCAGAGAGTTTTGCAGAACAAGTACATGTCGAGGGGGTTGCAAGTCATGAATAACACATCACAGTTCAAGGGCAATTCTTTCCTTTGCTCTTATGTGCTCCCAACAGGAAAGTCGTCCTCAAATTCTAAGAATACTGGCAAAAGGAAAAAAGACATAATCCACGCTAAAATCTTTCACATCCTAGAGCAACATTTACCATAGAACTTTCTATAGGTTGGAACACATGTGCAGCTTTACTAGTCTCTCCTTCTAACTCCCTACCCGCCCCTTGGCCACGGAGACCATCTTGTTTTCCAGCATTCTGGAATCCAACATTGTGAACAACATTCTCCATTGAAGAATGGACAACAACTGATAAAATCAAGCCTTTTCTTATTTTAAGCCTTCTGAGCATGTCTCAGACACAAAGGGAGATTCATTTCAAATTGCTCTTCAGATTTTGCCTACTTCACGACTGATTTAAAGGCAGTGAGCATTAAATAATACTTTATTGCCTTCTGGTTTTCAGTCCTACCTCTCCAAATAACTTTAAATAAAAGACTTGGATGAACCTAGAGTTAATCACACAAATATGCAATGTATAGTGTTAACATCTGTTTATTGACATTTCCGTATGCAGACAATGATGGTGGAATATTGTGACAGGTAGTCTAGCCTTCACTGACAGCTCTTTTATTGGCTATTTGCAATAAAATAGCTACTAAACCATATGCCCTTGTAGGCTGCAGGGTCATGGCTTCTATTCCGATCAGGACATAGCTCCGCCATAATGGTCTTCCACTCTCAAGGACTCGATCTCCAGACAAACGTTTCTAGACTTACGCTGAGAATTTCTGAGTGAAGGTGAGAGTGCCAACTGTCCCTTTTGGAGAGCATTTTCCCTGTGGTAGAGGCTGGGCATCTGTGTTTCAGCCTGCCCATTCTTCACTCCTACAATGTCCAGTGCACCTTGGCTGTTGACCCTTTCTTGGTCCTTTGACTATATCTATCTAGCTGCCCAGTCAACTTGTAAAGATCTCCTGGGTGCTTATTGTTTGCATGGGCTTCGATCCTCTTGCCACCTTCTGGTTTTGGATGTTTGCCTACTTGAATTTGGCCTCACCTGCTGCCTACCTTTCTTGTTCACACAGAGACTGCTTCTGGGTCTTGAAGTCCTTAATCTGCTGCCACTCATAAATATAAAGAGCAATCTGCTTTTTGGATGACTGATGATTTCAGAATTGTCTGACTGGAATTATTGTATCCTTTCCGAGACATCCTTGTAAAATCCAGTCTCTCCCTGTGGTTGTAGCTGCCTTGCTTAGGTTTCTCTATAGTGCTTTATCAGATTCATCATGTGAATTTCAGTCTTCATATACCTGTTTCAAAAATCTTGCAATGAGATGTGCTTGATTTGGGTATGAGAAGACTGATTACCACTTAAGAACTCATTACTGACTGGATCATTGTTGGAATAAAGAATCGTGCTTAAGGGATTTCTTTTGGAAATAGAAATGAAGTATCATACGTTTGGTGTCCATGGCAGCCAAACCCTTATTTGTGAAGAGGTTGTGATGTTAATGCCTGTTTTTAAATTAGGTTTTGGGAAGTTGGAAAAGAACATGGACTAGAGGGAAAAAAACTGAGCATCAGACAGACTTAGGTTCTCACACCAGGACTTTTTGCTTACTCTCTAGGGTAAGGCATGCCACTTAACATTTCTGAATATCACTTTTTTCCAGACTCCATGCAATTGGTTAAAGAATCAAGTGAGACAATATATACAAAAGGTCTAGCATAAACTCTTAGCCCAAAATAGGTGTTTAATAAATATTACTAACCCATATCCTGTCTTATCAAACCCTTCATTCTTTACATGGTGACTGATCTACACACAAATTTGATCACACTAATTTCTTTCTTTAACCCTTCAGTATCTTAGAATGAAGTAAGAACTCTTAGAATGGAGATAAAACTCCAAAGCATGACCACAATGTATGATTTTACCCATTAAGGTACCTGAAACATGATGGTGTACCTGTTCTGGAGGCCATTTCCTCCTACAGATGGTCAGTTTTTCTGCTGGATGGATAGTCAGTGATGGGCTATCAAGGGAAGAAACTAGCATAGCTTCCCTGAATGTGCAATATACATTGTTTATTGAAGTAGAAATGGACCACCTATGGCCTCAATTCCCATGCAATTCCTGGAGGGAAGTAGTGGACATGGTCACTTGGGTGCATGCTTGGAGATCTCAAGAGAATGATTCTGCCAAGTCTGTGTGTTTCTATGTCTCATTCCTTTGTCTCTCACCCTCTCTCTCACTGCATCTCCTTCATCTGCTCTGTTTTTCCACACTGGGAAATTCTTTCTAGACTAGAGTTAAGAAGCTATCTCTAACACACAATGCATTCTCCCCAGGTCTCTTACCCACTTATATGAGTCTTAACATTCCCCCGAGTCATATGCTTTTGAACCTATTTTTTGGTTGGGCTATTTTCATTGTTTTCCTTGTGCCATCCCTTACCTAAGGCAAGTGAATTCATAGATTGAATTCAGATTGAAGGTACAGGGGAGAACAGAATACTAGAAATAAAAATATATTGGTTAGTATTTCAAAGATAGCATCTCATCATTTAAGTGTAATTCCATCACACTGATATGTTCTAGGACCTATCTACCATACGAACAATATGTGAGAAAATGTATTCATAATTTTAGCCAAAGTTATTAGGAACATATTACCTGCTGTTGTAAGTATATATGTAGTACCAGGGTAGTTTGCTTCCTGTCATCCCAGTCACATGGCTACTAAGTAGCAGAATTGAGGACTCTTCCAGCTCTGTGCTGGCTGATGAGGAGGACCCAGAGCAAGAGGAGGTGATGAAAACCTTCAGGCGCACTTCTCCAATTCAGGCTTGCTTCCTGCCTTGTTTTCCTGCTCTCTCTTGAGCTTTTCCTTCTCTTTGTAATCAGTAATGGCCTTTTCTTCCAGCAAGGATTTCTCTTCTCTGCTGCGGACTGTGATAAAACAGAGTCTCTGTAATTTTGGTCCCTATCCTCTATCTCTGAAGTTAGTAAATAGATTTTTGTTATTGTTGTTGTTTTTAGCAAAAATGGGAAACAGTTGAGAAATAAATCACTTTTTCAGGTCTGGTTCTTGTCCTTTCACTATTTGCTCTCATGAAAGAACTTGTGCTCTAGTCCTACATCAGTGGGACCCACCTCCGAAGTTAGACAATTGGGTTGGGAATTATATCCTGTCCCATTGCTCACACCAGAATTTAGGCCCATAACAGGCTGAGTGAAGACTCATCTTCATTTAGGAGAGAAGATAGAGTCAGTTTTTGTAAGAAAATCCATCCAGACATTCTGTTTCAGAGGTCAGTGCAGGCATTCCAATGTGAAGGTGGTTCACCTTTGGGAGAGGCACAAGAGGAGGAGATAGGGCAAAGCCTGTGAGGGACAGAACTGCCCTCCTATTTCCTCTTTATTCTCAGCAGTCTTTCCTTAGTTCTGTAAGCCTACCCTGGGTTACTTTTGGACTGGTGTGTAAAACAGAGATGAGTAGTAGAAAAAAGATAAAAAAGGAAAGTAGAGGAATTCCAAGGATAGGATGGGAAATTCAGTCAGCCATTTGGCTAGACAGCTATTGAAATTAAAAAGTTGTGCATAAGTTAGTTAAATATATATTTGGAACTACCTAATTGGAAAGTTGGACAGCATCATGTTTTCTTGGGTCAGATATAACTGATACCTGACTCAATTTGTCAGCTTTCCAGAGAACATCTTCCTGATTTTTGTTTTTGAAATCTTTGTCTTTTCCAGCATTTGCCCCTCACTGTTCATATTGAATGTATCGGCCACCTTGGTTCTATAATGTTCTATTTTGGGAACTCATGAAGGTCAAAGTCTCAGAGAGCATTTGGGCAATGAATGAGATGGGCGTTCTCTGTAGGTTAAGGTAGCAGAGACTTGATGGAAGACATCCAAGGCTGAATGGTAGGAATAATAAGAGCTCCCATTTGTTAAATGTGTTCCCTGTGTCAGGCACTGTTGTTTTCAGTTCACACGCAGTAATTCACTTTGTGTTCAAAACAATTCTGTGGAATACCATCATAACACTATTAAATCCCAGCTGGAGAGGACACACCTATGAGATAAATAGAGAGATAGGGCTGACATCTAACAAAGAAATCTCTGGTGGACAGAATGACAATTAACAAGGACCAAACAAGACAGAATCCATTATTATACATATAATGGTAGGAGGTCAGCTAGCAAGCGAGGAACAGATCATTGAGGGAATTGGTGCCAAAGACTAACAAAAAAATAAGGATCTCTGGGCAAAATCCATGGTCCTTATAAATATAGGTGTGTCAGCTTCCTGTTGGGAGTTTCTAAGAAGTCATTTAGCATTGACTACTGTTTCCCAGTATGTTATTCCGGCTTCTTTGCCCCACCCTTTACAATTCCACTGGGTGAAACACCTATTTAGATTCTGGTATGTGTGGTTTTCTAGATCTCATGAAACCATAATATTAATAGTAATTCAGGTTGCATTGTACATTAAACTATGAGCTTTGAGCACTTCCATTTCAAACAACCCTCATTATCTCCAAATGCTTGATAGTTCATGAGTATATTGTAAAATGTTTGAATCTCTGTACCTATAATACAGAAACATCACTATAAACACTGTTCATGCCAGAGCCTTTGTGTGCTGTGATATGAAACTAGTGGTCAGGCAGGAGGGCAGTTGAAATCCTCTTGGAACATAAATATATTGAAGATTGCTAATGAAAGACTAATTGATGCTAATAGGAATTAGTCAATTTTAATACTGTAATTTGTTCAGTGTCACAATAGCAATTAAGAAAAAGGTTTAAATCTCTAAATTCTATGTTGAAAGATCCAAGGTTAAGATAAGGTTGTAGCATAGCCTGTTTATTAACATTGTTAAAAATAATCATCATGTTAATTAAAATTGAATTATAATGGTACCATCTAGATAGACTCATGACAGCTATTTTAATGAGTTCCTTTGAAGGTAGCAATAATAATTAAGCTATTTTGAAAGCAGCTCCATGTTTTTTTATGGAATCTCTTGTGCACATTTCTTCCATGTCCCATTGGTAAAACTTTTGTAGCAGGATATTTAGACTGTGGACTCTAGAAATAGCTCTGGCCCTGATTGCTCTGTGGGGAACTGTGTGTGCTACTTGAGAAGAGTAGTTACAATCAGTGTATGTTATCCCTCTCTATACCACCTTTCCACCTTCAAAGAACACTGGTAACACCAAAGGAGAGGGAAGAGTCTAAGGCAAAAGTCCCCAATCTTTTCTCAACCACTGGGGGCTCTTTTCATGTCAAAATATTTAAAAGTCTTCTCATGCATGAGTAGTCGTTTAGTATCCTATTGATTAATCAAACATATAATGAAGCTGTATGATGTCAGGAGGAATTTGCATTCTGTAAGTCACAACTTCTGCATACCTACGGGAAATATGAGTGAGTTCTTGTTTGAGTCTATGATTTTTTAGTTCTCAGACAAAGCCGCTATATTTTGTTCTTCTCTTTCCCTCTCTTCTCAGAATTGGGCTGTTGGTATTAGAAATCTGGAAAAAGATAGGTCCCATGTTTTGGCAACTTCATGATAAGTCAATAAGAGCAGGAAGTTGGAAAAAAAGAGTGAATTACCATGATGTAGATATCGACACATCTGACACCTACTTGCTCTTTGCATGAGGATGTTTTTCTTATACTTTATTATAAATTTCTACTTTATATATTTGTTTTTGTAATTGGAACAAAATAAAGGTAAAAGAAGAATGAAGCTGGATATTTATTTTTTGCCCCTGATTCTGTGAATATTGAGACTTTATGTGATGAATAACTAAGGCTCTTTAATAGTAAATAAATCTTGACTTTATTGGGCTCAGGAGTGACCAATGATATTAGTAAACATTGCTCAATGTAGATAATTTATTAATCTTCTTATTGCAGCCTTTTAAGGAAATAATTTATTTTTTATTTTAAAGCCTCATGATTGCACAAAAACCACACAAAGTTCTGATAAATATCCATAGGTTGACTTATTAAGGCTCACTAGTAGCCTAATAAGGAATTATTACACAAATTTGTCACGGTGTCATAGGTTGTTGCAAAGCTGTGTGTTCATGGACTATTAGTTTACATTTGAGCACAGTGTATTTCACCCTGGAAAGAGCTATTTTTGTAGGTGATCCCTGTGTCTATTAAATAAAAAATGCAATCATAAAGCCACTAATCTTAGCTCGATAACATTCAAAGGCAAATTTTTTACTATTAATGGGTTTGTTCATATATATATTACAAAGTTATGTATTTCAGAAACATAAGCAGTAATTACAAAGTCAAAATGGATATAACATGGGTCAATTAAGTATATTCACATTAAGAGTATTGAATTTTTGGCCTATTGGACATTATGTTTAGAAATCATTTTCCTTGATGGGGCACCTGGATGGCTCAGTCGGTTAAGCGATGGCCTCTTGATTTCAGCTCAGGTCATGATCTCAGGGTCCTGTGATCAAACCCATCGCACTCTGTGTTCTGCATGGAGCCTGCTTAAGATTCTCTCTCCCTTTCCCTCTCCCCTACCCCCAACCCCCACCCCCACTTGAACGTGCTCTCTTTATCTCTCTCTAAAAAGTAAAAAATAAAAACAAAAGAAATAATCTTGCTTGCCAAATAATCTCAAAATATGATAATCTATTAAAAGGAACTACACGTAGACAAGGCTAAATTTAGACAAGCATTTTAGTTCTAAAGCTGACATCTTTCATAATAAAATTAAAGAACAATATTGCTATAATCTTCTTTCCATTGAAATATTAACATAAATCCTTCATCTCAAAAATTCTAAATTAAGATTATCTTTGTGTCCAAAATGTAACCATTTGATTCTAACTTTTAAAAAAATACAATGGGGGGACATCAGGAAGAATTAATAAGTCATTTTATATGTAGCAAGTAGCTTAGTTTAAATATTTGTCTTATAATATTAATTTTATAAAAGTCTTAATGAAATGGACATTTGTACAGTGATCTTCCAAAAGGAGAGGAGATGGGGGAAAAAGTTACTTTTGAATCACTTCATAAGCAATTTAGAACTTCATAAGCAATTAAAGTTAGAGGTTAAACTGAAAAGACTGTTGTTGTTTCAGGCTTTCCCAGTATAGTGTTCAATCCAGAACATATTTCCATGTTTGCAAACTGATTTTCAGAAGATTTGATACTATCACTAAATTTCTGTCATTTATTTATAAATAGTGAGTGTTTTTTCTATTATCATACAACTCAAAACCAGAGATTCTGTGCAATGCATGCTAAAAAAAACCTCACATGGTAAGTACCTGGACAATATTCCCATTAAATATGTTTATTGTCTTCTGGTCTATAAAGCAATGCATTGGGAATTTAAAAAAAACAAATGAGCATAAAGACAAAATGTCAAAATGTCTTTACATACTGGTTAAAGTCAAGGCTGGCATCTGTCTAAAGCAGTATTATATTACCATATGAAGAGTGAAGTCTTGTTTGTGAAGATGATGCTAGTAACTTTCAGAGGCTAGATATGAGCTGAGGAAAAAATTCTATGTTGTAGCATTATTTCTGCATTACCTTACAGGGAAAAGGACAGGTGTACTCTAAACCTTTTTAATTCACCCATTCTCAGTGGTTGAGTATAAATTTCATGAAGGCACAGATTACATTCAAATTGACTTTGCACAGGCCTGCATTTGGGAGGTGTCAAACACTTTTGGCCTGTGTAAAGGAGCCATCCATGTACATAGCAACTGGCTACTTTCTCAAGTTTGCTTACTCCCCCCAATATTATTTTTCTTAAAAAATTGCCAGCATTGGGCTTAACTACACTTCACTCCTAATTCCTTGTAAAGTGCTGTAGTATCTATAGCAGTTTAAAGGGACATCGGTAGGGATATGGATAAAATTTACATTAATAAGGAACACTTATGTACTGGTTAAAGTCTAGGCTTTAGTCTTTAGGTTCTGAGTTTCCACCCAGTAGGATCAGTGGAAGTCCCCATCCCCACTGAGCCTCTCACCTACCTCTCATAAGATATGGACATCTTACGTCTCCTCCTTGGGCCTTATTGCTATTTTCCTGCCACATATCTCTGTGCCAGTGTGTGCTCGCTTACCTGGTGGCTCTAGTCTGCCCCAGGGTTGGACGTGGAAGGCCCAGCTGGGTTCGATCTTGCTGTGGCTGCAGATTGCTTGTACAGATGCTGAGCACCCCTTGCTCCCAACTGAGACAGGAGACGCTTTCTCTAAGCTGATCTTAAAATTATTTTATTGGGCTTCCTAAAGGGTGATCACATTCTCTGTCACTTGTGTGTTTGGTTTTGAAATCCCCTTTCTTGAGAAATTTGGAATCATTTTCTCCAAGTTTGATTCAGAGGACCTTTGAAGGGACTCATGTGATGTCCCATCCCAAAGCATCCTTTTCCCTTGAAAATGCATCAGTATCTTGGGCTGAAGTCTTGGGAATTTACATCTCATGGGATGATTTCCACTAAAGCCACTTAACAGTTTCTTTTACTGGTCTCTCTGTTCATGAATAAAGCACATGAGGCAGAAAGTCCTCCACTGAAGCATCTACGATGGATGGAGAAAGCCCAGCATTCTTAGAAACCCCACCATTTGTCCTCCGCAGCCCCAACCCCAGTTTAGACCACCTTACTCCCAGCCTAACTTCTCCACTCTTATAAAGTCAGCCTTCACAAACTTGCTTGCTACTGTTTCTAAACTTTGAAAAAGTTGAGAAATTTGAGACAAGAAAATAAATGGAGAAGATAATAACTTTGTAGTCTTATTTTTTTTGTCTGCTCAATAGCCCACATCTTTAAAAAATGTTAATTTTAATTCCAGTATAGTTAACACACAGTGTTATATTAGTTTCAGGTGTACAATATAGTGGGTCAACAATTCTATACATTATCAGTGCTCATCATGATAAATGTGCTCTTAATCCTCAGCACCTAATTCACACAGCCCCCCAACCACCTCCCCTCTGGTAACCATCGGTTTGGTCTCTATAGTTAAGAATCTGTTTCTTGGTTTGTCTCTGTTTTCCCCCCTTTGTTCATTTGTTTTGTTTCTTGAATTCCACATATGAGTGAAATCATATGGTATTTGTCTTTCTCTGACTGCCTTATTTCGCTTAGTATTATACTCTGTAGCTCCATCCACAGTGTTCAAATGGCAAGATTTCATTCTTTTTTATGGTTGAATAATATTCATATATATATATATACTGTATCTTCTTTATCTATTCATCTATCAATGGACACTTGGCTGCTTCCATATTTTGGCTACTGTAAATAATGCTGCAACAAACATAGGGTGCATATATTCTTTCAAATTAGTGCTTTTCTTAATAGCCCACATCTTGAACTTCCCTTTGGTCATTGTCTTCTTGGAATATTCTCCTAGTTTATTTTAAGAATCTTTCAGAAATCACATTTTTATTGATTTCCTAGAAAGTTTGTGTTTGGTAATTTTCCAAATATCAAGTAACTAATTATCCCCGATTCTATTCTTTGCATAATCAGCCTCTGACTATCTTTTCTATGTCTTAAAAAGCAAACCTCGGGCACCTGGGTGGCTCAGTCGTTAAGCGTCTGCCTTCGGCTCAGGTCATGATCCCAGGGTCCTGGGATCGAGTCCCACATCGGGCTCCCTGCTCTGCGGGAAGCCTGCTTCTCCCTCTCCCACTCCCCCTGCTTGTGTTCCTGCTCTCGCTATGTCTCTCTCTGTCAAAAAAATAAATAAAATCTTTAAAAAAAAAAAAAGCAAACCTCTAATTTTAATTTTTCTTCAGTTTTTACTTCAAGATCTTTAAAAAAACCCCAATACTCATTTCTCAGGAACTAATTTTCAAGTTTGTAAATTATCTAAACCACTTGGTGTTCTTTCTGATATTTCTACCTGCTTGTTGCCCAACTCACTATTCATGAGCATCTCCAACTGAAGGTGAAGATAGACAAGAGGGAGAGCAGTTATTTTGCTATTTCTTGGAAACTTGAATAAAAGGTTTGGTAGGATAGGACATTAAAATTAATACCTAAAATAATATTTCAAATTGGTCTGTAGGAGGATTACAATCTTCCTTCTCATCAAAGAATGTAATGATAACAATTATTGTCAAGTACTTGGCCAGTATAAATGATAATGAGAGAGAAAAACTTTGTTATCCTTTGCATAGGAAGATGTTGCTGCTGACACAGAAGTGAAAATCATCCAGAATTTGAACTCAAATGGCTTGGATTCAAGTCTTATCTCATCCTTCATTAGCTTATGTGATCCTGAACAAGGCATATATGGTGATTCTCTCTGTTCTCTCTTCTGTAAAATATAAGTAATGACAGATTTTTTAATGGGGCTGCTACAATGGAAAGACATCACATATAGGAAGGCATTTTAAAAAGTGTAAGGGATATTTCTATTTTTTTCTCATCATTAATGTGTTAATGAGTTTGATGCATTTATACTTTCTTCTTTAGTTTTCACATAAGGTAGTTTACTAAGTTGATGGTTATGTCTGCACTCTGTAACACTAAAACATTTTATTCTCCTTGATAACTCCACTGGTTTTAAGTGACTTAGAGTAATGACCTCAGCCCCAAGTCTCTAGTTAATTAAGATACAACCCAAACCAGGAAAATAATATTTGTTCACCATGGGATCACTTGTGCCTAGGATCCATGTTCATTGGTAGTCTTCATAGGTCAGCTGAGTATCTTGACTCTATATTTTCTATCACTGAGTCAAAAAACCATAATGAGGTTCTTCTCTAAATGCAATTATCTGAAACTAGGTAAAGCAGGCAATGCAGAGGGGAAGAAAAATGGAAAAGGAGGCAAAAAAGAACCTCCATTACTTAAAGAGCTTAGAATATGATGAAAATAGGATGAAAGGAGGATTTCCTAGACAAATGATAAGGCTTGGAATATACATGACATTGTCGTTAGACACATGTAAAAGACCTATTGATAATTTACTTTGTCTGCCTGAGTATAAGGCATAGGAAAGTTACACATAATTAGGTAGCCATAAGTAAGTGATTCTTGGGACAGAATGGTTTTATTTCAATGGTAGTATTTAATGTTCTACAAAATGCAAACTTAATGAGAAGATTCTGACATGAGAATGAGCTTGCAATCCACAAAAAGGTATGGGTATTGAGAGTAAGCCCATTTTGCTGTTACTCAGGTACTCGAATGGAATTAGATTTTTAAATATTTTAAGTTTCATCCCAGTTTTATATTAAGAGCTGAGTCTACAAGTGGGAAATTGCATGTTTGGAAGAATGTTTCACTTTATGGATGTGCATGTGTGACATGAGTGTGCATGGTGTGAGTGTTGTGTGTGTGCGCGCATGCGTGTGTGTGTGTGCGCATGCGTGTGTGGGCTCGTATGAACATGGATGCCTGTTCTCATTGGTTGGGTAGAGAAAGGAGCGAGGATGTGGTGAGCTGAGGTGTGAATAACGGGAAAATGCAGGCTATCTTAGAGAAATTGTGAGTCAGTCAGCACAAGCACTAGTCTAGTGGTAAGTGAGAGATTTAGAAATGGCAACCGAAAGTATAAAGCAGGAGATTTTTCTGGGAGCTGACAGGGGGCGGGGGGATTCTGCATATCTTAGAAGGGAGAGTTTAGTTCTTAAATAAAATCCAGTAAACTCCTGAGTCTTGATCTAAACAGTATCAAAGAAAACTATTTTAATTGGAAACTGAGGTTTGAATTTGGGGCCCAGGCAAAAGAAAGCCTTACTTTGGTTAGTAATATGTTTCAAACTGTTATATAAGACAGAGACACACAAAGAGGTGAAGAGTCACTTAGACATATTAAAAATGTTAACAATACTTATCTCTGAATGGTGATATCATGGCAATTTTTAATTTCTTCTTTTTATGCTTCTTTGTAGTTATTAGTTTCATGAGTTAATATATATTAATTTTGTAATTAGGCAAAAAAACAACAAACACTATTTTGAAAATAAATTTAATCATGGATTTTTTTGGGGGGGGGTATGATCTAATCCAGGAGTCTAGGGGATGATGGAGTGTGACACAGACTACCACCAAAATATACCAATTAAATAAAAGTATAGTGATGGTTGATACTATGCTCCATGCAGGATCTAAACGTGCTTCACTTTTAAAGCCCTTGACTGGGGCTCCTGGGTGGCTCAGTCAGTTAAGTGTCCAACTCTTGGTTTCAGTTCAGGTCATGATCTCATGGGTCATGGGATCAAGCCCCACATTGGTTCCGTGCTTAGCGGGAGTCTGCTTAAAGAATCCCTCTGCCCCTCACCCCAGTCATTCCCTCTCTCTCTTTCTCTCTAAGATAAATAAATAAGTCTTTAAAAAAAAAAAAAGGCCCTTGACTGATAGCAGGAGTGTGATGTGATGGAATTACAGAGTCAGCAAGGACTCCGACACCATAGTAGCCCTTCTCTCTTTTGTACTTTCTCTCCTTTATTATCTTTCTCACCTGGATTTAGCTGGATTATTTTGGCCCCACCATTTTAATGTAGTAATTCATCCCCTTTCCCTGAATCAGGTGATCCATCGTTTTGGGGATGGTGGGCATGAAACTCCTTCAAATCTCTTCCAGCCTTATTTAGTTAAGACAAAATTGGACTTTTTCAAAAAGGAACTCCTACTAGGAAATAAAAAGAAAAAACAAAACCAGACATTTTGAAATAGACATGTTTTAAAGCACAGCCTTCTATCTTAATACTGAAATCAGATCTTGGCATGTTCGAGTACCCACACAAATTCTGCATTGTTGGTGAGAGCCTGAAGGAAATGTTAGGATTTTGGCAGTTGTTGACTATTCAGTTTTGTTACTATGTTTTTTGCCCTCTTAGGAATGTATGTTTTCCCAAAAGAAAACATAATTAAAGAGTCCCAGTATCTGATATTAACAGGCAAGTGGGTAACATGACAATACATTACTCTATGCTAAGGTCTTCAAAGAATCTGGCAAGGAATCTGAAATTTTTCAGGAAAACTGAAATTTTTAAAGCAGGAAAGTGTTTTAAAACACATTTTAATCTATATGTGTTTTCTTTTCCTTTTTATTTTATAACTGGAAATTTATACCTCTTAATTCACTTCACCTATTTCACTCCCCCTCCCCCATGTGGTTAATAGTTCCCTTTGACTTAGGAAACATTAGGCAAAGTGATTGTACAAATTCTTGTTGAGGTTCCTCTAACTAAATTCCAATTAGTGGCCTGACAGAAACAGCATCTGGGAGGCTTTGTCTAGAGATGCTCTTCTGTCCTTGACTCTGGCAGTAATGATCCTCAGATTTGTCCAAATGTAGTGAGGCCGTTATCTTCTTTCTCTCCTTCTGCTCCTCTTTCTTCCCTTCCTATTGCATTTCTAGGTCCCTGAAATCCTCCTGGTCCTAGAGGTATTAAACTTCTCTCTTGTAAATCTGAGGTCCCTCAAACCCTGCCTGCCTTTTATACTGACTTTCATTGACCCTTCTTCTGAGGATATCTAAAACTTAGGAATCTTTAGGAAAGTTAGCCCTTACTCTTGAAGCATTTGTGGGTTTTGTAGAGTTTCTCTCAAGCATGCTTTTAACTCAGTATCGAGCTGACTGCTAAAATGCAGCTTTAAGTGATGCGCTGGGTAAGTTCTCACTAGATGCTCTGGGAATTGAATGACAGACACCATTTTCCCTGGAGTCTGGATCAGTCACATCAGCACGATCCTTTGGTTAGACTCTTTCACATCTCTGTTTAAGAGTTTATTTCTCCTTTAACGTTGCTACAATCTGTCTGAGGGATGTCTTCCAGTCCCAATTAATCCAGAAGAGAGGAATAACACACTGCGTCCACTGAACAACCAAGCATTTTCTAATTCGGGTTATACTCTATTGTAACAAAGATCTTTGCTCAATCTCTAGGGGCTTCTAGAAGAGGAACACAGTGACTCTGGTCTTTCTGCAGAGAAGTGAGAGGGAAAGCCAGGGGCTTTGGTAGATATACTTCCCCCATGCTTAATCCTCAAGTGAGAATCTTCCTATCCTTCAGGTGTACTGTCTAGCTTAAGATAGTCACACACATCACACATGTCAGGGAAGTGATGTCAAATGGAAAGTGTGGAGACAGTCAGGAGATGTGAAGGGCCAGGTTTGGGTACAAGGCTGTGTCCAGAGGCATGTCTTAACCTTTTGGATTAGGGACTACCCTGTAACCACCCTGAGTTTAATTTTTTATTGTCTTTTGAGTCTAAATTGCTTGGGGTAATAATTGTTACGTCCTGAAATAGGTTACTGATGTGATAGTTTCCTTGTCTTTTTTAAATGTCACGATCTTGAATCATACTTACTGACACTTACCTTCCTGAGGCTTTTGAGTCCATCAAATGTGTGCAGATTTCATTTTGGTTAATTTCATTGTTTTCTGGCTTTCATCTAAAACTGCCCACTGGCATTTCCCTGCCAAGGTGTAGCTGGAACCCATAAAGCCATATGGGTTGATAAAGGTCATTTAGTCCTACCAATTAGAAAATAAGCTACATTGCTTCTGGTTAGGGATTCCAAACACATTTTTAAAAAGGAAATGCCAAAAGAGAGGTTTTTTTTTTTTTCTCCTTGCAGAAGTTAATTTGATTCATTAAAGGGCTGAGAATTCTCCAGCCAGAAAATCAGTTTTTTAATGGGCATCAGGTTGGGACAGGGCAGATCACCAAGAAGAAAGACTACAAGAAAGAGGATAAAAGAGAAAAGAAAAATAAGTGTCTACATAAGCTTTTATTTTTGTTGTTTCTAAATTTGCATGTGTGCTCTTCTTCCACAGTACTGGAGATTCCTAATGAGAACACTCTTATTTTGTGTCTTAAAGAAACCTAGTGATGATTTTTAAGCAATCGAAAGCAGAGATCTTTTAAAGCTTTTTGAAGTAATTGAGGTGGCCTTCCAGGTAACCCATATTGTAAGATCTAGATTTGAAATAGGCATTTTTGGTGGTGGTGGGAAGAGAGGGGGTTGCATCAGCAAAAATTTTACTGTCTTCTCTGTCCCTTCTTTCATACTGTGCAATTCTGAGAGCTCTTAAACCATGATAAGGAAGTGAGTATGCTTTGCGTTTCTCTAAGGATCTAACTGAGGGCATCCATCTAAATAAGCATTTCTAGGAATGCAGGTTTAATGACACAGGTAATTCTGATTGGAGAAATAAGATTTTACAGAGAGAGCCTAGGGAAGCAAATAAAATCTGCGGTGGGGTTTGGCCAAAGAAATGCAGAGCTCCTGGAGGGCGGGAGACATGTATTTTCCATCCTTCTCCGAACCCAGAGCCCCAGATTTGTGACTGGTACGTATCTATGGTACACAAGTAATGAAATGAGTAATGTCAGTTGCGGAGGGACAGAGGCAGAGCAGGCTCTGCCTGGTCGTGGGGTAGCCCGGCGCCTGGCTATGTCACTCAGGCTCCGAGATAACCTAGGGGTGAGACGTAGGGCCAGGACACGGCTCCTTCCGGCCTCCCCCATAGTGCGGCTCGAATCTTCTGAAGCTGCCAGTTGCCAAATGAAATCTGAAACCCTGGGCTGCGTCTGAGGGTTGGCCCCGCTCAGTTGTTCCAGCCTCTTGTACTGTATATTTACACATTCACACACAATCACTCTAACTTCTGGGACTCTTTGCGCAACTGCTAGGATTTCTCAAGTGCATGTGGCAACTCAGCCCAGCTCCGGGGGAAACCGGCGGGGCTCCGGAGGGTCTCCAAGGCCGGGGGAGCTGTCACGACTGCGGCGGGGACAGGCGAGGATCGAGGCAAGGGCGGTGGGGGGGGGAAACACCCACAACTTTCCACCCCAGCCGCAGCTCCTTCGGCCGCTGAGCATTTCCTCCCGAAACCACAGCTGCGGAGCCACCAAGTGCATGGGGCGCAACACTTCCCCTTGTTGTGGGAAGTAGAGTAGCCGTCCCTCCTCCCCTTTTCTTTTCCTTCGGCTTGTCCTGGGAGCCTTTCCCTTTGGAGCAGCCGCCGTCCCGCGTCTGTCGTGTGCTCCGAGCAGGGTAGGTAGGTGACGCTGCGCCGGGGTGTGCGCCGGGGCCGCCGCGGGAGGCTGAGATGCGGCCCGGGGCGCGCGCGGGGGCTGCAGCCACAGCTGCCTGCGACAGGGAGGGGAGCTGCTGGGGGCGAGGAGGGATCGCCGGAATCCCATGCTGGTGCAGTGGTGTGTGTATGTGTGTGTGTGTGTGTATGTGTGTGTTGGAAAACAATTTTTATTTTTAAAAGGAAGAAAAGATGTAAGCTGGTAGTATGTGTTTCTGGCCTTAAACATAGATGGAATTAATAAAAATCGTGCAGTTCAGCTCCCTTACTATCCATCCTTCCTTCTCCATCCAACCGCCCCCCGCCCCGCCCCTCCTTCCCTGTTTGTTTCCACTAGTGTCTTGCGAGAGTTTCCTAGATAACAGGCACACAGAGGTAGGTTTTAATAATGAACTCTTTTATTGCCAACGTAAAATAATAGGGAATCTTTGGTGAATTTTAAGCCACCCCAAAGATTTTGTTTAGATTTTTTAAAAAGTAACTTTTTGAAGACGTTTTCCATCCTCTCTTGAGTATAAATAGGTAATATGTTGTCATTTAAAAAAATAGCGTGGGCTGTATTTCTTTTATAAATCCCCAAATAGAAGGGGAGATAATACTCTTCGAGAAATATTCTTAGAGATATTAGGTTTTCAATACCAACTAGTAATAGGGAGCCCAGACTCCCTCTATGTAGTCTAGGTCTATTTAATTCATTTGAATTAAAAGATAATCTCCAGACTATTGTGTTTCCATCATAGTTTTTGTTACTTTTTTTTTTTTAAACCTTAGCAAGACATCATCATTTCATCTCTTTCTAAAAAGAGGAAATACATAAGTCATGCTGGATATTTGAAATATAAAAGTTGTAAGGGGTTTGCTTATGCATAAGTAAAACAATGTGTGTTGCTGTGTCTACTAAGGAAGACAAGTTAATTGAAACCTGGAGTATTTACAGTACAGTTAAGAACTTTACTCAATTACTGAGAAGAAGATGGACAGACAGATTAAATACATTCTGTCCTCTGATTCTAATTAGAACTCAAAACCAACCCTTAAGGGCAAGAATGGATGTTGGTATTAAGCTGGGCATCATAAAACACAGAGAATTAATATATTAGGAAAAGCCAGAAAACAAGTATAAAGCCACATCAGACTTGTTAAGATCTCGCTCTCCCTTTTAAATTTCTTAATACTTCCTCTTCTCTGGGGACATTTCAACTTCTAAGGGAGCCCAGTAATACAATTCCCCTTTTTATCTTTCTTGAGTGCCTGATCTTTAGGTAAGAAGTCAAGGAGTCCATTCTTTAGATCCATTACTGAGTTGTCAGAGAATTCATGTTAGACATCTTGGAGGACTGAAATACTGGCAAAACTTTAAAATAAATAACATTCTCTTCCCACTCAGAGGAGGTATGTTCTTAGGGGAAGATCTTTAAGTGGGAATAAGGGATAAACTATGAGTTTTTCAGATCTGGAATTTAGTTTGGGGTATGTGTGAGGAATACACAACTAGTGTGATAAAGAGAAGAAGAATCTGTAAATTTTTTTCTGCATCTGAAAGTCTGTTGAAACTCAGTCTGTCCTTGGCTTTCAACTGTATTATTTTGTTTTATTACTTAATCTCAGGGATTTGGGATTGAAAGGTGGATGGTTTCTGAGTAATGTTCTTTTGTGCTGTGTGTACTGGTGAATTTGAATCATTTTGAAAATGCAGCCTGATAGTAAGTGAAGAAAAACTATGTTCTCGAGAAAAAAAAAAAAATCACTGAAGAAGAAATAGGACTGTACCCTTCCAGACAAGAGTATAGGTTTGAGTGTAAAAGAGAAAAGTGTTCTGGGCTTAAATCTCCAGTGAGGTCCTTTCGGGTTTTTCTTGGTATAGTAATAGCCAAAGCTCTGAGAATTTTCACTGGTCAGGGCTTTATTTACTGTGTGATCTTGGACTCTCTAGGATGGAGGGTGGGGGGTAAGGGAAAGGGCAGGAAGGGTAAGGAATGTGCAACAGGTGGTAATAAGTGGTTCGAGTCTGATTGCTTTGCTGTCTTGGCCAAAGCCGAGTTGGTGTTTACCAACAGTGCCTTAGTAGTATTGTTGTGACCTTCTGGCCCATTCCAGTGTGTTTTCTTTCTGGCTCGATTAGTGTCTGGGTTGGTTTCGTATGGCTAAGAGCAAGCAGAACTGCTGCAAAATCCAGACCATGCATTTTGTTTCTGTTTTTAGTGTTAGCAGTGCTGTAGGATCATCTCAGTTACCTGTAGTTATTTTCCTTTGGTATTTCTGGCTGGTAATAAAACGTTCTTTCCTGGTGAGTTGAGCTTATGTAATGCTGATCCCTTCTTTCCGCCATGTGTCAATTTTTGGTAAAGGTGAGAGCTTTGGAAAAAAAGATGGAGGGGGTGAATAGAGCCTCAGCTTGGAGGCCAGTGGAAGGCACAGCCCCTCAGTTAGTCACACCTGGTTGGAGGAGGTTGACGATAAGAAGAAGAACCTGAGGCATCCATTCCACAGTGGTCACATTTTCCTGAGAAAAAAAGCCCCCACGATTTAAAATCCAGAGATGCTTGTTTACTCTTAAATCCATGGCTAAAGGACTAATATTTCTCCCAGATGGAGAAGGGTATTTAAAAATAAAATTGTAAATGGTCCACTTTGCCATGAAGTTAATGCTCTTCATGTGAAGAGTTCGAGCCTCAGACTGAGTCTTGAAATGGTGACCCGTCTTGACTTCGCTACTCAAACTTTATAAGATTATGATGGTTTCAGTGGCTAAGTAGAGGTACATTTGGAAGTGGGGGGATTGTTCTGATGAGATACAAGGAATGTTCAGTTTTCAGAGGTTATTGTGTACATGTGTGCTTTTAAGCAGCATCTACTCCCAACCATGGCATTGCTACAACTAGTCTTTATACAGGACAGATCTAATTGTGTCAATCCCTTGTTCTAAAACCTTTGATGGATCCCGGGATCCCAATTATCCTACAACAGTAACTCTAAGCTCTTTAGTATAGTGACTGAAAGCTTTTAAAGCCCTTCCTTTTTAGCTTCTTTTTGCTGCACAAGGGCTCCTCATTGTTCACACTTCTGATTTTTTGCTCATGGATTTCCATTCTCCAGGAATTCCCTTTGCCTGAAAGTCCATTCTTGGTGGTCCATTTCAACTGGAACTTTCTCTGGGTGAATTTACCCAGTTCTATGCAGGAAAGATAAATCATTTCATCTTGTCTGCTTTCATGGTGTTTTGAACATACTTCGAATAATTATTTTGAATAATTTTTATTATTAAAATATTACTACCAATCAACTATAGTGAGTTCCTTAACAGTTATATTGGTGGTGGAGGACCCACCTGCATCCTAGTGCCTAGCCCAGTGTCTGAAACATATAGTAGATATGTGTTAATGTTTCCTTAATAAATGGGCAAGCCAAGTTATGAATGAATAAAGTACTGGTGGACTCCAATTTATCCAGATAGTTTTTTTCCCCAAAGGTCCCATTTGAAAAATATCTATTTGGACTCAGAGTTCATTTTCCAAAAGTAACAATGCTACAAAATGTAATTCACTTTCTTTTTTTTTTTTTTTTTAAGATTTTATTTATTTATTTAAGAGAGAGAGAATGAGAGAGAGCAAGCACATGAGAGGGGGGAGGGTCCGAGGGAGAAGCAGACTCCCTGCCGAGCAGGGAGCCCGATGCGGGACTCGATCCTGGGACTCCAGGATCATGACCTGAGCCGAAGGCAGTCGCTTAACCAACTGAGCCACCCAGGCGCCCTGTAATTCACTTTCTAGACCAGCCCACGCATGTCTATTTAATTCCTATAATAGATGAAATTTGTGCTTTTGAAATGATAAAGCAAAAGCAAAGCAAAACAAAAAACTACTTTGGAATCATCTTTTTCTTTTGAAAAAACACAAGGCATACTCGAGTTTAAAGATAATAGAAACAGTTCTAATAGATACACATTTTTCACAATTGTTTTTTATATGATACTATAAAATCTGTAATCTATCAAATCCCAGTGGGAGGTGCTGGTTTTGGCTGTGAGGAGTAATAATGGAGTTAAATTTAGAGATTCTGCTGCCTGTGGGTGGGCAATAATTTTAATTAATCAAACAAAATAGAAATACTAATTTTGGCTATTTAATAATTATCTTGAGTGCTAGTGCTTGAAGGAAGTTGGATTTAATTAAAGGAGAATGTGGAGGTGGATGGAGAGGAGGAAATTCAGAAGGGCATCTTTTTTCATGTTACTGATTTTTTATTATATGGGTTTTCTTTTCATCTCATTTGAGCACTTAGGCCAAATCCAAAGTTTCTTCCTGATAAAATTTGTCTTACTCTAGAGTTATTTCTGCTGCCTGACATGTAGAAGGGGGTTGCTCTCCATTTGAACCAAAATACAAATGGGCTTTCTTTCATTTTCCGAGCAGTGTTTCCTCTGGCACCTGCATGCCTCTAGATAATTTTTCAATCAGGAATGCATCATGCTTGTGTTTTAGTCACCAGCCAGGGACACTAAGCTCAAATTGTTCCTTATGTAGTATCTCTGAGAAGAGTGGAAGAGCAAGCATTGATATTTAAGAGTAAGAGTCTACTTAGTTTTCTAACTCTTCCATGCTCCCTATTTTTATCAAATTATATGACCAGAAGCTTACCTATTCCACTCACTTTACAACACCTTTTCATTAGATTGTCTTCATCACACCGTGCTTTATTGTAGTGCCCTAGATTTTACTGAGTCAACATAAAAGAGATAGGCTGCATGGAAAATATCTCTGCACTTTTTGTTATGTATTTCAATATTCCTTACATAAAGATCTCCATAAATTCATTTTTGCTTTTACTGCTTTAAAAAGTGTGCCTCTTGGGGCGCCTGGGTGGCTCAGTCGTTAAGCGTCTGCCTTCGGCTCAGGTCATGATCCCAGAGTCCTGGGATCGAGCCCCGCATCGGGCTCCCTGTTCGTCGGGAAGCCTGCTTCTCCCTCTCCCACTCCCCCTGCTTGTGTTCCCTCTCTCGCTGTGTCTCTCTCTGTCAAAATAAATAAAATCTTTAAAAAAAAAAAAGTGTGCCTCTTCTGATTAACTAGTGTTGTTAGTGTTGTTTCTTCTGTTAGAAGAAAGGAGACTAAGAAATCACCATGTTTCTCAGTTTGGCTTGTCACGCAAGAAGCTCAGAACTAAATTTGATCCTTAGTTGTACCCTGGTCAAGGTCTTCTTATGACACAGTTTGCATCTTTTTATGTACCGATCATTCCATACCCTTTAAGTTAACTCAAATCCATTATGGAAATAGATTGAATTACCTTCATTCTGTATATTTCTTACTCTTTTTAGACATGTAGTTAAATATTTATAAGTCTCTATTTTGTAACTTCAGTTTAGTCTTTTAGAGCCAATAATTTTTCCAGACCTTTTTTTGTGTATGTGTGATTTCTAGAAACATTCTAGGTACTGTTTTTGTACTCCCTGATGATAAAATAGACTCACCCCAAATATTACATTTCTTGAAAAACTTAGAAGAGTCATGTCTGAATAATTTTGAAAATAGATATTTAAGACCAAACATGTGTGGTTTTTTTAAATACATGTATTACAAATGTATACAAGAGTTCCCTTAGGGATATTTCTGAGAAACAGAAAACTTTCTTTTTGTTACAAATGAAATCTATCAATAAATTGAGGTTTATCCCTATTATTGGGGTTGTTTCCTGACCATCACATTGAGTTTTCAGAAAACAAAGTAATGGGGGCGCCTGGGTGGCTCAGTCGGTTAAGCGTCTGCCTTCGGCTCAGGTCATGATTTTCCAGGGTCCTGGGATCGAGCCCTGCGTTGGGCTCCTTGCTCTGCTTCTCCCTCTCCCTCTGCCTGCCACTCCCCCTGCTTGTGCTCTCTCTCTGTCAAATAAATACATAAAATCTTAAAAAAAAAAAAAAAGAAAATGAAGTAATTTTTCAAATTTCCTGAAGAGGGGAAATAGCTTTCATTTTGTCCTGAAATTTTTTCTTTCTTTCTTTGAGTCTCACAGACTCTCATAGTGATAGTCACTCTAATGAATTAAGTACCTACTAAATACCAAACACTCCATGAGATGCTTTTACATATATGATTTGTAATTCTAGAAGTAGTTAGAAGTGATTAGTAATTCCAGCAGTAAAATCTGTTCTCTCTAATTCAGATATTACTATTCCCATTACATGGGAATGTTTGGGCTTGGAGAGATAAAGAAGTTCACCTAAGGTAACATAGAAGCGATAGAGAGTCATGAACCAAAACCATGTCTGCCTGCTATTTTTACTGTATTACCTTCCTCTTGGTCCCAACATGGTCTCCACAAACTGGCTTTGGAACTTTCTTATGGCTCTTTCAGGTGACAGTATTCTTGTGCTGATGAGTTGGGGCCCCTGGGGTGAGTTACCACTATAAAGGTTCTCCTGTGAGAAAAGGGACTCCAGCAGCCTCAGACTGGTAACTGAATCAATCTGTAGTGATCAGCCTGACCAGACAATTTTCTGGTGAGAAGTAAATAGAAAAGGTATTACCCATGGGGTTTCAGTGATCTATCCCCATGACTTAATTCCCATATATGGGGCATATACCCCAGGAACTCCGTGAGCAAGAGGTGGAGGTAGAGGAACGGGAAGGTACAAGTAGTCCATGGTCTGAGGACTGGAGACCCAACTTAGGAAAGCTGAAATGTAGCAGGAGAGGGTGATTTTGCTGGAGGGAGCAACTGAGAAGGGGAGAAAAGTTGAGGTGGTGGTAGTACTCACTGGTCACACAAAAGTGAAATGAGCAATAAGGGAAGGGATTTCCATGCCAATCTTTCTCAAGGAAGGACATTCACTATAGAAATTGTTGAAATGCATCTCACTCCTCTTTGTAAAGATACAAAAGGGACTTCTCCAACCTTCATGAGGGGTCATCTTTGATTGTTTCATTGTTTCCCACACTGGTTTAAAAATGTCTCATATGAAGGAACTTCTAGCAAGAAAAGATGAGCCAGAGAAGTCGAGAGATCCTGATGTTATCTTGTTGCACTTCATTTCATAAACCTAGAATTTAGCTACATGAGTACCACCTTCAGAGTTTCATTTGGTATTCAAATCCCATTATGGTTTAACTGTTATTATAAAATAGTCAATACAGTGTTGATGATTTTATATAAAGGCATCTATGGGGTATACAAAAGGCCTCAGCCTTCACATAATTGTGATTTGCTGATTAAAGACTTCATCTTTTGGTAACAACTTACAATTTCATCATGGAATAACTTTTCTGTGTCTTCGGGATTAGGTTCAGGGTGACAGGTTCCATGGTGGAGCCTTGGTTTCTGGTCCCTAAAGACAGGTGGAAGCCACAAGGAATTGTCTGGGTGAGGAGTTCTGAGAACTTCTGCACCACGGATGGAGCTGCCAGAAAGGATGGATGGGAGAAAGACAGTAGCAAGGTCATAGGATAACCTGATATCCTCAGAAGGCAAGGAATTAAGAGAAAAGGCAAATCCAGAGACAGCACTGGGAACTAGAAGCCAATGGAAGGGAGCTGTGTATGGTGTGGCAACTGAGAATTTGGTCTCTGTCTAATAATAGATAACAATTATTGAAGCCTTATTATGTGCTTAGTTGTGCCAAGCCCTTGTCATGGGTCATCATCCCCTTTAATCCTCACAGCTCTCATGTGAGTAGGCCCTATTATTATCTCACTCTTTTATAGATGGGAAGGCTGAAACTTGGAGAGGCTTAGTAACTTACCAAAATCACACAACTAAGTAGTAGATCTGGGATTCAAAACTAAAATATCTCACTCTGAAGGAGCAATCTTTGTCATCATGCTCTGGAATTAGGCCTCTGTTCCAACATGGCTCTGAGGTGCACAAACCTTGTGACCTTGGGCAATTTGCATTAATCTCGAACCACAGATTTCCTCTCTGTGAATATGGGCATTTGATAATACCCCCTTCATAACGTTATTATGGGTTTTTAATTTATGAAGTGAGCAACGCTTATAAAGAGACTGGAAGGGTATCTGGCAACCTGGTAAGTATCAATGCATGTTAACAGTTATTATTATCAAATTAAATGATGAACATGGGAATCCTGCACAGTATTTTTCAGACGGTGGATCTTGATCTGTCAACGTTCATAAATCAAATTTGTGGTTCATGACCAATGTTTCTTTTTAAATGAAGAGGAGTAGAAAAGGATGGAATGGAATGGGAAAAAAATCAGGATTCGTTATAATAAAAGAATTGTTTCATATGTTTTAATGTCTTTTGTGTATATGGGCATCTCACACACTGGGTAAAAATGAAAAAATATGTTTCTGATTATTAACTTCCAAAAAAACATATTATAAAAATCATTTAAAGTAGCATTTTTCAAAGTGTGGTCCAGGAACCAGTAGCTTCAGTTTCACCAGGGAACTTGTTAGAAAGGCACGTACTGCATGGAGCACTGGGTGTTATACAAAAACAGTGGATTGTGGATCACCACATCAAAAACCAATGATGTATTGTATGGTGACTAACATAACATAATAAAATTAAAAAAAAAAAAAGAAGAAATGCAAATTACCGAGTCCCACCTGCACCCATTCATGTGTGTTTTAACAAGCCCTCCAGGTGATTAAGGACAATTATGTATTCAAAAGTGATGTATTTGGAATTCATGAAAAAATTAGGTAAGGCTACATGTAAATTATTTAAGAGTAGTTAAGAGTACATGTTGTATTATATTGACTAAGGATTTGAATTTTCCACAGAATGCCATCCTGTGTTGGGTGACTTGTTTTCTGTAGCTGTTTCCCCAATTTTTTCTACGCTGCCTGCTCACAGTGCAGGTGGGTAAGTCCCATAGATGTCAATTAGTTTATATGTAGAAGGACATTGAGTAGTTAGATCCTGTGTTTTCTTCTAGCACTACAAGATTAAAAGTTAAAATTCTTTGTGAGTAGCCCTGAGCCCTGAATATCTAGGTTGTGTTCAATTTGAAATGTTTTGATGATAATAGTCCAGATGCCTGAACAGCTACAAAATTAAGAATTAAATTAACAACTCATAAAAAACTGCACTCAATATTTTACTAATTGAGGTATTTATTTTGAAAAGCACATGCAAACAAGAAGACATTGACAGTCTAGTTAATGTAAAACTAATACTGATGATAAAAAAATCATTTTGGTAAAAATGAAAGTGATAATAAATTTTTGTACTAGAATATTTTCCCCCTCAAAGGAAACAGTGAAGGTGTTTAAGGTATTTATGTATCATATGCCATTACTGTTAAGAGAGAGTGGATGCTATTGCATTGACCGGTCTTTGTTCATTATGGTGTTTAATGTAATTTATCGTTGTATTTGGTTTTGGTAGGAGGGTGTGTTTACTGTAAGACTTAATATACCCTTTGAAGACACAGCATCCAAATTCACTAGAAAAGACTTGACTTTCTTGGACATTTAAAAAAAAATAAATAGGGGCGCCTGGGTTGCTCAGTCGGTTAAGGTTAAGCGGTTAAGCGTCTGCCTGCCTTCGGCTCAGGTCGTGATCTCAGGCTCCCGGGATCGAGCCCCACGTCGGGCTCCCTGCTCGGCGGGGAGCCTGCTGCTCCCTTGCCCTGTGCTCCCCCCCCAACTTGTGCTCTCTCTGTCTCTCCCTCTTGCTCTCACTCTCTCTGAAATAAATAAATAAAAGCTTTTAAAAAAAATAAGTATTCCTTTGGATTTTAAAAAATTTATTTAAAAAATTTGTTTTCCCTTGGATTTTTGAAAAGTAGCTTTTCAATGGGTATCTATTAACATTTTAAGTGTTAGTGAAGTGTGAAAATATTTTTCCAGACAAAAGTGTCAGGAAAAGTGAAAGTTTACTTTCTGGCTCACCACAGGTGAAATTTCATGTTTAACAGTAGCTTGAGAGGTATTTCCAACGATCCTTTCCTGCTTTGCATCCTGTGGTTGGAGAGGAATGGGAGTGGAAGAAAGGGGGGAGGTTGTGGGCTGGATCCTGCTTCTGGTAGTAATTAGCATCTGTGAACTCAGGCAAATCATGTTGTTTTTCTGGACTTTAGTCTCCTTCTCGGTAAAATAAGGGGGTTGTAATAAATACGTTCTAAGATGGATCCAGCCCTGAAAAAGTTTCTCTTGCTAAATGGTCATGTGTTCTTTTGAGCAATTTTAGTAAGAATGTGGCTATGTGTATATATTGGTAGGGCTCAAAAAATAGATGTTTGACTTTATGGAGAAGTGAGGATCTGGAAGCCTTACAGATTACTTGACAAAGTTTAGCTTGACCTTTCCTTGACAAATTTCATGTACCAGTGGGTTGGTTTTCATCAGCTGTGGGGTTGGGGGCATGGGTGATACCACTCACTAGGTGGCATTTGAGACTGCATGAGGGTGTTCTCGGTCATCACAAAGATTGGGTGAACTGGTATTTAGTGTCCAGGGGTCAAAAGTGCCGCACGTCTTGTAAAGTGTGTGCCAGTCCCTCACTACAAAGAAGCTTCCCTCCTGGAAGTGCAAGAACATTCCCAGTGGGAAGTAGCAAATGAAGTTAAAGGATTTAGTTTTAGCTCCATATTTTATAAAGTCATCTGGGAAATTGGAAATGAAGTTGTCGTACACTTTCTGTGGTTTCAGTAACACAAATGCAAACAATATCTATTCTTCGATGACAACTGGTGTTTGTGATGCATGGGGAGAGAATAGCCTCCAGCTCCCTACACTATATATTGACTATGCAGTAAGAAAAGCAGTAAAAAGCTCAGCTTTGTTAGTACGGTGTGCAAATATAACTGGAAAACATACTAGGAATAGTTCCTTTGAGTATGAAGTTACTAGTTTCCTCATGACAGCCATATTTTTAATGAAATGGCTTATAGAAGTTTCCATTCAATATAAGTAGACATTTCTTGGTCCAAATAAATGTTCTAATTAAGGCAATAAATGCATAGATTTGATTCTTTATGATGAGAAATACCACCTGCCTAACAGTTCTATACACATGATGATGAGTGACATGAGCACTTCTTATTCATCCTCTGGCCTCTTCAGTACTTGGATTGGCCTTGCCATATTCCGGGTCAGGTTAAGGATGGACTCCATTTAGCAAGAGTGACTCATCCAGGGCAACCTCAGGAACTTCAGTAACGTTTTCAAACTTGATGTGAACTTTGCTTTGGAATCACTTAAATCACAGGATCAGTTCATTAAAATTATTCATCTCTTTTACCTTCTTGCACTTGTCAAGTCCCTGGTTTGTTAATGTGATCTGTATGCTTTTAAACTATTGCTTATATTCAGCTCTTAGACATTGTGAATATAGAAGGTGTTGTATGGATAAAACTGGTGTCTAGCCAACCAAAGCCAACTTGTTATTTTCCAGGAGTGAAAGGGAACCCCTGCTTTTCCTTTCTTTGGCGAATCTGGGACTTCATCCCTGTAGGAGAAGGGGGGAAAGGGAAGTGGAGTTGAAATGTGTAACTTTTCTTTGCCTATAAATTTGGTAAAAAAATTAGATTTCAGGAGAAGGTTGAAACTACAGAATTAAAAAAATCATTTTGGTAATCTTTCATGTTCATTATGCATGCTAGGCCTCCACAATTAACAAAAGTTACATGCTACATTCCCCTTGGAATGAATTTTTTGGACATCAGAACAAAAACCCACTTGGCAAATAGCTATAACCATTCTACTTCAATTTGATATGGAAAATGAGTTCAAAGTGAGTTAGGCCACCTCTGCTCTGCTACAAGAAGGGTCCTAGTTAAGTACCATATGGCAAAATTGAGAAAACAGTCACTCATGATTTTTGGTGTTTGATTGTTTAGGTGTGGAATTGTGGCTGAGAAAAGAACAAGTGAACATGTAACTACAATTTTAAAAAGCATTTTTACTGAGGCTAGATTAACCCCTAAAGGCAGCTGAAAAATATACCACATTAAAATCAAGATGTAACTTATAATACTTTCTGGTTTTAGTTACATTTTAAAACGAATTCCTTGTGATAATATTAATTACGTTGAACCCATTTAATATGAATGTTCTCAACACACTGTAGAGTTTCATTCGATTCAGTCCTCAAACCCACACTACAATTGTACATTCTTCTCATATTATGCTGTTCATATTTTTGAAGAACAATGAAATAAGTAGGCCTGATGATAATAAAAAGTTAAAGGATTTCATGCAGCAAACAAAAACAAGAATTAACAAAAAACTGGTTAATCTCTTTAAGTGCTGCCTTACGAAGTCAAATAATCACTGAAGGTGAGAAAATGGGGTGGGGGAAAGGGGTGGAGAAGAGGCTTCAGCTCAGGGCAACTGCTGTGTAAAGCTGAGAAACAGGGAGCCTTCTTTCTGTGCCTTGCTTTTATAACCTCTCTGTTTGCGGTCCCATCCTCTACTGTTTAATGTGTGGAACATTCCAGGGAGTATCCTTAGCTTCCCCGACATGAGTCTGTGCCTGGGGCTTGAAGGCTCTGAGGGACTCCTTTCAGAAACAGGGGAGGACAAACAGAGCAAGCTGGCTCTGCAGCCCTTGGCCCAGCTGGTTGAGACGGACTTTTCACTGGGAGCAGGTGAGACCTTTGTACCACTGAGCCATGGGATGCCAGAGCATGCCGCCTCATGCAGCTTTGCAGGCAGTTCTAAAGAGGGTAGGATGCCATCTCAGAAAAGTGGGGGGTTACTGCTGCATCTCAAAAGAGAGAATACTAAATGCTTAGACTTCCTTCACCCCTTTGCATGTGGCTCAGTGGTGTTACATCCGGGACTTTGCTTCTAATATATTTATTCTCAAGCAAGAACAACACATTAGTGGCTAGGGGTAGTTCTTATTTGTTTAGCAAAGAACCCTCTGGCCAAATGCATGGCAATAATAATAGTGGCGTACTTTTTGCTGCCGTTTTCTGTTTGTTTGATGGAATAAAGATTTTGTTAATGTCTTAGAAAGAGCCACTAAATAAAATGAAATTATATCAAACTGTTCGGTGGAAACGCCAAGCAATTAATGTATGGTATCATTAATGAGCTGTATTATTAATGTGAAATGCTAATGTAATTCAGAAAGAGTAAATGATATGTAAAGGTCGTATTACCATGAGCACGGAGGGGGCAAGGATGGAGGGGAGGTGTAAAGAGAGAGAGAGAGAATAAGTAAATACATGTGTGAGGTTAAGGTGGAATGGACTGGAATTGCTGGTGATGTTTCCTAGGAGTCTGGGATATGCTGAATTAGAGCTGGTGCTGCTATTCGTCAAGGTTGTCAGGGAACAGATCCCGTGCCTGCTTAAGGGATTGGAGATGGATTCCCGAAACCAGTGTTGACCCATAAACGGTAACCAGAATCATTAGGCCTGTGTTTACAGACTTGGGGACAGGCAGCAAAAGCCCCTGGAAACTTATTTCCAATGGACCAAGTTAAATTTTTATCTTAACTCTGAGCTTTGATTTGAAACAAAGGTATTAGCTGGCTTTTCTTGAGTTGGTAGTTCCTTTACCTTGCGACTTCCTGTTATTCCATTGTGAAGTTTCCAGAGAATTCTCTTTAGAATGCGTTCACATAGGAATCAGTCTATCTGCCTGCTTTCTAAGAGACCAAATTCAGTGCCGTGGTTGATTTTAATGAGAGGCAGGGAAGCACTCTTATTTTTTGACTGTTAAGAACTGTAGAGAACAATTCAGCTATAGGATGTTTGTTTGGCAGTTTTTGGAAAGTTATATACCTGGCAGCCCCAACTCCTATTAGAATGATACGTTTACCTCTGTGGTCTGAGTGTAGCACTCTGTTTATGGTAAATAGGTGGCCACTAACTAGGAGTTGACAGCTTATTTGAAAACATTTTTTTTTTCAAAACAGAACTCGTATGACATATTATAAAATTCTTCATTATTGTGTAACTTATTAATTAATTTTTCCCCATAGAGACCATCTGATATAATTTGGAGTCTCAGATATTTTAATCTTTATGTTTTTAGTCCAACATAAGTGCTTCTTTCTGCAGACTACAATTTACCTTTTGTTAATAGATTTGTTTAACACTTTTCTGATATTCAAGCATGATTGACTTTTATTTTTTCATTTATGAGTGGTATTTATAAGAGTTGGTGCAAGACTTGGTATTCTGGGTTGATCAATTATCCTATTATCTTGCTTTATTCTCTTCAAAGTTTTGACTAAATTGGACATGATATTAAATGTTTTGTGCTTTATCACATGAAACAATGCTTTCTTAGACTAATTTTAAGTTGATAATGTTCTCATAATTAATGACTTTTTAAATTATAATTGTTTATTTTTTAGTTCATTGATGGTTAGTATGGTACATTTCTTCCATTTAAAGCGAGCCTTTAGGAAAATAACAGTTTTGTTCTCTCATTTCTTCTATTTTTTTGTGTTTAACTATAAATATCAGATTCATAAATTATGACTACATGGAAACACATCTCTTCTGCTATTAATTGCCACTTACTGGTCTGTGACTTTTTTACTCATTTAATATTAATAAGTCAACCAGGCTCTATTTCAGTTCAGATGTTATCTCGAAATCACCAGGACTCCTGGAGTCTGTTCACACCCACATGGCTGCGTGGAAACCAGGCTGAAGAGAGCAGTGGTGCTGGGCAGGGATCCTGAGAGGGATTCTGAGTGGATTAGGTACTTACTGGGGTCTTGGAAGCAGTATTTTTCATCTGCACTTTGGCTATGACTCTACACTTGCTTCTTAGTTCAAGGAAGACACTGGCCAGGGTGCATTGTCAACCAGTAGACCAAGGACTTTGTCTTGTGATGGCAGCCTTCAACACCTCTGGGTGTCTGTAATGCCATTTCAGAAGAATGAATTTTAGGTTCCCTTAGAAGTTTCAGCTACTTCACTGTCTGAATTCTAGTGCATTTGAAATTATGTTGAGCAGGTGACAGCTCCGCATCAACAGCCCTTTCCTCTTGCAAGTTCAGTGTCTTGCTTGAAAGGAAAGAAAAGAGAGAGGCAAACCAAGAAACAGACTCTTAACTACAGAGAACAAACTGATGGTTCCCAGAGGGGAGGTGGGTGGGGGATGGGTAAAATAGGTGATGGGGAATAAGGAGGGCCCTTGTGATGAGCACCGAGTATTGAATGGAAGTGTTGAATCACTACGTTGTAGACCTGAAACTTATATAACACTGTATGTTAACTATGCTGGAATGAAAATAGAAACTTAAGGGAAAAAAGTAAATGATAACAACATTATTTTTTACTTCCTGATGTCTTCCATATTGATCTAAGTCTTTCACAAATGAAACAAAATAATAGAAAACAGCCTTTTTTCCCAAGTTTTTCTGAGTATAATAAGATAAAATTTCATGAGAAGCCTCAAGATAAGGAGAGACCTAAGCCAAAAATAGACACTCCCACCTGACAAAAGCCATTTTGTCTTTCCGGAAGATGAGACCTGTAAACGGCAGGGTATCACAGTCTCTTTCCCTGCTTTGTTTCTGGGTTTCAGTGAAGAGGGAAAGGAGCTGGCAGGGATGGAGGGGTTGATAGGAAGTGTTAAAAAAGAGAAGTAGCTCGAATCAAGTCGTAGTTGAGTACAGAAAAAGTTTATTGTTATTAATCTAGAATTATTAGATATGAGGTCAAATTGACTTCTATTAGAATGTGGATTTTTAATAGTGTGTCTGAATTTAGTGCCCCGTGACATGATAGGTGTTACAAGCATTTCTGATGCTCAGATACAGGTATGATAGTGACTCAGTGCTCGGGTTTCTCTCCTTAGCTGTCACTGATGAGTGTCAGCATTATTTCTCTTGGATAGAGAAAGACAATTTTAATCCTTTAACAGTGCTGCTTATTTTATATATGTTTGCATCTCATTTTGATTTGGTAGCTTCCAAACCCTGGGGAATATATGAAGTAGTTAAACTACTGTTATTCTTGCTGTGAGATTTTGATCTTTTATTTTAAATAGCAGAGTGAATTCTTTCTTTTAGTGAATGCATTTTCCACCATTAGTCGCACTTAGTGGTTACAAAATTCTGTTTTCTTTTATACAAATGCCAGCATTTTTGTAACTTCTTGGCTAATGGAAGGTGCATGTTGAAAGTTTCTGAGAGCCATGAAAAGGAAGAGACCACAGGTGTTTATTTACTGAGGGTAAACAAGAGAGTCATTGATATGGTATCATCATCCTTTGCAGGAATCTAGGAGGGCTTTTGGTTGCATGTGCCTTGCTGGCTTAGCAGTTGTAAAACAAGAACAGCTTGTGAGTATCACCAGTGACAGGGCCATCAAGCAGCAGAAATAGGACCATCACAACCACTGTTGATTTGTGCATGGGAATCCTTGGTATGGTGGGAATGTTTATTTGTTTACTTTTCATAACCTAAAGTAAAGAACTCCTTCCTTGAAGAAGTCTATCTTCCCTCTGGCTTTTGAGAAGATCATAATCTTTTGCATGATTTGTTGATCACCTTTTGACCATAAGTGTATGTCATGTCATATTGGACAGGTTTCAAGTTCAACAACATATAAATAAAAATGGCCATGCCACAATGTGAAGGCAAGCATACTTAAGCTCCGGGGTGTATTCAGTTGTAATAATAAAAAAGCATAGCCTTAGGTGCTCCATGGTTCATCACATTTTCCTGTGAGTTTTGTAGACTCCTAGCTATAGACATTAGCACACATGTTTTGGTCACAAGTGGAAAGCTTTTAGGGAGATATTACCCAGTGTCTTCGGTGAAAGTTTATCCTTTCTGGGAAAAGTTTTACCTACAAAATAAAGAGCGATGAGTATGAGATTTATGGATGGACAAAGAAGGAATGAAGTCATTTTCTAAAGTTCAGAAGTGGACAAGGAAGGAAGGAAGGAAGTCATCTCAGGCGGAGGTAAACCCATGTGCGAAGAGACAATGCTGTGATGAGAATATTAGGAGACATTTGGTAAGTGTCCAGGAGTTTAGGATGAATTTGGACTCTGCTGATGAAGAAGGAAAGGAGTGAAGAAATACGAAAGGGTTAAGAGGACTAAACTTGGTGACTAATGAATGGAAGGAGGTTAGAAAGAAGGAGGTTGGAAAGACCCTACCCAGCTGAGCTTATTAGTCACAGATGTTAGTAACCACCTCTCATTCTGCCCCATCCATTTCTGCATAGCCCGATCAGGGTATTAAATCATGTACTTTTGTGAAGCCTAAAAATACAGTTTCATGCCTCAGCTCTGTCAGTCATAAGAGCAACTTTGGGGAAATAACTTCTGTGGGTATTAAATTCTGGAAAAGAACATTTACTTCTCAGAGATTTTATAAAGACTAATTGGAGGAGAGAAGTCACTTTGAGATAACTATATACATGCAAAATGCATTGTTGCCTAGTGCTATTCATTGTCAACATTAAAAATGTGTATTTGCCAAAGCAGTTCCACTATGCCAAATTAAGAAATGCGACACTGTGTCCCCAGTTTCTTAGTTATACTGTTGGAGCAGTCTCTGGACACATCGCAGCTTTGCCATACACTTGGGTCTCCCCAGGCATTCCAATCCCTTTTCCATCTTTTTAATTTCTAATCTAAACAAGAAGTAGTTATGGTTGAGTTCCTTTTTCTCTTAAGCTGGTTAATGAAAAGTGTGCCGTCCTTTTATCCAAGTAAAATAAATGCATAAGCCATGAGGCAGGCTAATAGTTTATTTTTTTTCCTTTGGTGACAGGAACAAGGAGATTTTTGTGAGGAAACAAAATACTTGTTTGCAAAGAATCAGTGTTAATGTGTCAAAGTTGACTGACATTTTGAATCTCATCCAGACACCTACTACAGGGGAGCTAAGGACATAGTAAAATCCTGGCCAACTTGAATACCAGGCTTGGCTTTCTAGACTGGATTTCCATGTCGCGTGGACCCTAGTGATCTGGGCCAGGTCTCACTCAAGTTTTGCAGACACAACCTTGCTCCTTTAACCCCACACTCGACAGAAAGCAGTCAAACGGGTTGTGTTGTTATTTTCTCTATGAGATGCTTACTTGGGTATTCTGAGTTTTTCAGTTTTACTAATGGGAAAAGGAAGAACAGAGTGACTCTGTGTCATGTTTCTGGGCTGAGCCTCGTGCTGAAGTGTTAAGGGAGCGAGAGTTCACTTCCCCAAGAGGGGAAATCCATGAGCCTGATGCACTGTCCTGGCCATAAGAGAATGAAGAGAGCGAGGAGAGTCTGTCTCCTCTACAGCCCAGAGACAAATTAGAATCTTTGGAAATAGGGCCCTGGAATCTACATTCTAACAAATTTCTCACATGAGTCTGTGTACATGAATGTTTTAAAATATTTACTAAAACTTTTACCCCTGACTGTGGTCCTTTTATGAAAAAAAATGCAACCATGTATAACTAAATAGGCACTTACCTGCATTCTAAGAAAATGAAAGGGATCTCTAAGAGGTCACATGGCTTTTACATGGGAGAGAAACACCTGGAAGTTTAGAAAGCCTTTATCACTCTTCCACTTCTTCTTTTCCTCCTGCCTATGGTGATGACTCAAGGTCAAATGTGTGAAACCATGAAAAGTTAAGGTGCATTCTCAAGGGGTCCAGTTGAAGAGAAGTCCCACTGAGCTTGCACCCTTGATTGGGCCCAGGATTGGCCCTTCCCTCACATTAACTGCTATGACCATCTCCCATGATTACCTCTTAAAGGAGAGTCCCATTAAACAACAGAGTACAAACCAAAGTAAGACAACGAAACCTATGGCTTACATATTATTGTTGAAGAAGAAATGTGGATAGAGATTGATCTAGGTCTGTGCTATTTAGTCTGGTGGCCACAGCTACTAAGGATTTGCCATGGTGCTGGTACAACTGAGGAACTGAGTTTTTAATTTGTTTCTGATTTTATTTAACTAACTTATAGCTAAGTTTCAAAACATCTTTTTGTAATCATTAAAAATAATTTAACTATTTTTTAGAATAACTAGGTTTCTGGAAATCTGCTTTTGAGCTGTAAGTTTTAAACTTAATTTCCAATACCAATCAAGTATTTCTGATACAAATTTAACCTCCAAGTTGAGATGTGCTGTAAGCATAAAATCTGCACTGGATTTTTAAGACTTACTAAAAAGAATGTAAAACATCTCACTAATTTTTAATATTGTTTACATGCTGAAATGATACATTTTTGGATACATTGGGTTTAAATACATTACTAAAATTATTGTCACCGGTTTCTTTTTACTTTTTCAATGTAGATAGTAGAAAATTTTATACATGGCTTTCATTATATTTCTGTGGGACAGCACTGATTCAGATGTTTATGACAGTCCCATATTTCCGTAGTATTGGGTACTGAGAAGTCTAGTGTTCCATGGTATTCAGTTTAATGCCATGGCTCCAATAGAGAATAAACATATATTAGATGATGACAATAAATTTTATGTCCTTCGGAAACAGTTTGACTACACTATGACTAAGAATACAGATTAATAACCAGGGCACCTGGGTGGCTCAGTCAGTTAAGCGGCTCTTTCTGCTCAGGTCATGATCCCACATGGAGTGTGGGCTCCCCCCATGGAGTCTGCTTGAGGATGCTCTCTCTGCCCCTTCCCTGATACATGCTTTCTCTCTGTGTAAAATAAATAAATAAATCTAAAAAAAAATACAGATTAATAACAAAATGGGAGTTAATGCCAACCTAATAGGTATCAACTCATTGAAACAATTAGGAATATTTAGAGTGAGGATGAAATAAGCGTTTACCAACATCTTTTTCTTATTCCAGATTTCCTTCCCACAACTTTTAAAGAAACTTATCTTAGTCAAGATTAGCTAAAAAAATACACTGTTTCAATTATATCACATGATGCATATAAATCAAGCAATAAGTATTTATGAATCATCAGTTAAGAAATGGAATGCTCATGGCCTCAGAGAGGAATATAGGAGCCCATAGGACTTCATCCTTGCCCATGTGGAACTTAGAAATCTGGTATAGTAGGTAAGAAACATTTAAATTTTAGATTTTAGAAATTTAGAAATTTTAAAAATTTAAAAATTTTTTAAAAATTAAAAAAAATTTTTTTTTTAATTGGAGATACAGAGGCACCTGGGTGGCTTAGTCAGTTAAGCATCTGACTCTTGATTTCGACTCAGGTCATGATCTCAGGGTCCTGAGATCGAGCCCCACATCAGGCTCCGCACTTAGTGGGGAGTCTGCTTAAAATTCTCTCTCTCTGTCTCCCTTTGCCCCTATACCCATTTGCACTCTCTCTCTCTAAAATAAATAAATCAATCTTTAAAAAAATAAATAAAAATTGGAGATATAAAAGGACATATGTAATAAGGTACTAAATTGTAGATTCTAATTGTTTGGAAATTTAGGGGAAAACCAAACAAATGTGAACTGAGGTTTTGTAAAGTGCAATCAGTACAGTGAAGATGGGTCTTGGACTTGGATGGTTGGATTTGCATGGCTCTGGTGGAGGGAGCTCCTAGAGATTTGCACACTGACACACTGAGCTTTCTTTTGGGCCATTGATCACTTCCCTATAACTGCTTACTTGCCTTTTAACTCACTGGGATATGAACTCCTTGAGGACACTGATTCTGTTTATTTCACCTTCTCTATCCCAAAGCCTCTGGTGGCTGGCACGTGGTAGGTATTTAGTTATATTTATGAATATCATCAATATCTGAATAATAAATGAGAGCATTCTCATTGGAAGAAGGAGAATAACCCAAGAAACAGTGGTGGGTATGAGCATTAAGAGATGTGGGTTGCAGAAGACTTTTATGGTTCTCCTTTCTGGTCTGAAAAAATGGAAGTTGTTCCTAACTTATTCCGAGGAGAAGATCTTCACACATTAAGAGAAAGGACTTGATAAACTGTAATGTACTATTAAATCCAGACTTCACTGTTATTCACCTAGGGACAGGTTCTTATTCATCTTTGCAGTTGTCACATTGCATAGAAATGGATATTCAATAAATAGTTGTTCAATAAATGAATCAAAGAATGAATTGGAGGTCCCCACTCTTGCCACTTTTTATATTTCTATTTTCCACCTGCCTGAAAGTGCAGGTAGCCCTCTCATTAGAAAAGTGTCTAGACTCTGGTTAAGCTTTGAGGAGAAGCTTGGCATTTTTGCTTCTGAGCAGGGAGCCTGATGTGGGGCTCGATGTGGGGCTCTATCCTAGGACCCTGGGATCATGACCTGAGCCGAAGGCAGACACTTAACGACTGAGCACCCCGAATTGATTCAGATTTTTGAAGTTTCCAGATGTATGGCCTTAGGATTGAGTTTTGCACTGTACAGAAAGCATATCTCAATTAATACACACCTTGCATTGCTCATGTGGTTCCTCTTATGCAAAGCAATGGGGAAAACATAAAATATATTTCCTGAAATCCTGATTCAAATATACTCAAAGAAAATAATTTGGGGCGGCAACAAGAGCAAGGTTACTATTAAAGAAAATAATGCATTAAAAATGCTAACTTTAAAAAAAGAGATAACATCTTAAGAGAGATATTTGCAGAATTGAGTGGTTTATTTTGAAGGTTGCAGGAGTGATCTATTCTGAAATTATAGCTTTCAAAGATTATTTCTCTATGATGTACACTTTTTATATATTACAATTGTATTTGCCAATTTTACCTCAATAAAGCTGGTTGGGGGGGGCGGTGGTGGGGAGAGTGTTTCTCTTCCTGACTCGTAAGCATTTGACCTAAGGCTAAAAGGCTTAGAAATGTTTTGTCCCCATCAGCCAAAAGAGAAGCACAATGCAGATCCTACAGATAAAACTCCAACATCCTGTCTCCAACCTCTGAGCATTCATCTTTCTCGTAATACTCCTTCCTTCCATTCTCGCTGCAGTCACCCTTCCCCAGGCCCTGGCCATCCGATGTCTGGGTTACAGACTTTGTACAACAAAGTCATTTATCTGCCTTTAGCTTTTGCTGCAGTTAAATTAATCTTTCATATTGGTGCCTGTTCTGTAAACCGCTGCTTTCTTCCTATCTTTCTTCTCCCCACGGAGTCTACACTGGCCACTTCTCACTGGGACTTTCCGGTCATAATTAACCTAGTCAACCTCATTTCTCTGTGTATTCTTCCCCACAGACTAGTCTTTCCACTGTCCTCTTCCCATGTTCCAATAGTCAGTCCTCCTTTCTCTGGGCCTTTCCCTGCCTGGAATTCCCTCCCCTCTCCTTGTGTGAGTCTGGTCAGCCCTGGGTCCATTCCCTGTCTTCCATGAAACCTTCCTCCAGTCTGTCCCTGCAATGAGTGATCACCATATTGTCTGAAGTTTTAGAGAATTCTAGCTATATGATTGATCTTATCATTTATCAGATTCTACTTCCTAGTATTAGCTTTCATCTGTATGTTTTAATTGGATATTGCTTAATTGAATTAAAAAAATGAAGCAAAAGAAAAAAGGGATGTTTAGATTATAAAAAGACATGTGCACACATTTAAAAACATACACAATGTGTTGCAGAAAGAGGAGACATTTATCAATATACTAAATATAGAAACATTTTCTAGTGCTGAAAGTTGAACCAGTACCTGAAGAACACTTTCTCTTTGAGACGCTCTTTCTTTATCCAGGTATTTGGAAATGCTCATCTGCTCTAACTTGGCAGCATGTTTTCCTTAAAGCATAATAAAAACCTGCTTCGAGATTTGCAATTTTAATGCTCCCGAGTTTCCTTTGCTTTTTCAGGATGCTTTTCCTGGTTTGAATTTACCAAAGGATAATTTTACTTTGAACCCTGACGCTTTTCATGTAATTTTTAATTATATGTATATTTATATTTATGATACATAATAAATACATTTAAAATTATATATATTTATAAATTAAAGAGGATACATTAAAAAATGCTACTTTTGTATTATGGACTGTAGTAATTATGCCTTTTACTGGGAAAGCTCTGCTCCTAATAAATACCATGTTCTAACAGCACAAACAGAATGGTGACAAGATGTGCCTCCATATTTATGGCCCTTGATCTTTACTATCCAGAAATATTTCTCAAAGATCAAACCACAGCACACTTGGCTCTTGGCACTAGAAAACTTGGGCTTTGATGGTGATCAAGTATTGCATGTGATGGGGCGGCTCTTAAAAGGGACTCTTCAACGTAATGGGGATATACACTGCTCTTTTGTTTCAGAGAACAGACTTTGCCAAGATTAAAAAAAAAATGACACTTTATAAGAGTATTTTCCTCCTTTGGACTTTTGACTGGATACTTATCATTATGAGAAAGTGCCATGGAATGTCTCATTTCATTCTGTGGGACCTGGCCCTAAGACCCTGAAGAAAATGTCTGCCACGCATATCAATAAACAAAAACACAAAACATTTCACACCTTCACACAATTCAGAATGTTTTTTCTCCTTTACTATCCTTCCCACCTCATTTCTTTTCTCCTCTCTCTCTCTTTCTTTCCCCCCAACCTCTTCTCCCCATCTCCTTCAAGGTTCTCTGCATGCTTCTCAGGCTCCTTTTCTGCCCTGTGCTCACCTGAACCTGCTTTTCCTCGTGTATCCATTTCTTTCTCTATCTCTTCCAAGACAGGATATCCTCACTGTATCTTTCTTCTCTCCTCTGAGTCTGTAGTCTCTCTACCAGTTCTTTCCTTTGCAACAAAATCCATGTTGTGGTCTAGTAAATTGCTGGCTGCCTAGGATCATGTATTGTGTAAGCTTGTCTTGTTCGTCCTTTCTACTATTAGTCTGTTTCTTCCGGATGAGTTCTTAGAGTGTGGTCATTTAAATAAAACAGTTGAACAGCCACCCACAAAACACAATGAATCCTTTTTTAAAGATGAAAATTGCTTCAGGATAAATGTTGGCCATTCCCATAATTTAAAAGGCTATTTTATAAAATATTTAAAAATAACTACAAAAATTATGTTTACCACAGCTAAGGCAGAGAATAAGACCTCTGATTAAAAAAAGTATCTGTCTTGTGTGGATCTTTGTGTAATTAGAATTTAATAAAATTGAAAAATTATATCTATTTTGCATGTAATTGAATGTTTCTTTTATCATCCAGGAAAGACTTCAAGCTGATGTAATAAAACATGGCATGCTGAAGGCATTGGAGTTAGACATTGTATTAGTTTTTTAAAGCTGCTGTAACAAAGTACCACAAACTAGGTAGTTTCAAAACACAGACTGTATTTTCTCATAGTTCTGAAGGCTAGAAGTCAAGGGTCATGCTCCCTCTGAAACCTGTAGGGAAATCCTCCTTTGCATCTTCCTGCTTCTGGCAGTTTGCTCGTGGTCTTTGGCCTTGCTTGGTTTGTGGCTACAACACTCCAATCTCTGTCTTCATTGTCGCCTGCATTCTTGCTGCGAGTCTCTGAATTTATGGCCATCTGCTCATGAGGACACCAGTCATACTGGGTTAGGGGCTGCCCTACTCCAGGGTGACCTCATTTTACCTAATTATATCTGCAATAACTGTACTTGCAAAGAAGGTCATATTCTGAGGCAGTGGGGTTAGGACTTCAAAGTATCTTTTTTTTGTGGGGAATGCAATTGCACCCAGAATTGGAAGTCTGGGTTCTGGTCTCATTTCTTCACCCATTAACCATGTGACCTTGGGCAAATTACTTAACCTCACTGGGCCTCAATTATAACATATAGATAATTATAGGTCCTACCTCATAGTGCTATAAGGATTAAATGAGCTAATGCTTAGTGCTGGCCTCAGCAGCACATATACTAAAATTGGAATGATACAGAGAAGATTAAGATAGCCCCTGCACAAGGATGACACACAAATTCATGAAGTATTCCATATTTTTTTTAAAAGAGAGATAATGCTTAGCAAAATGCCTGGCATATAGTAAGTACAAGTACATATTAGCCATTCTCCTAGTTATTATTATTTAGGTTGCTATTTTTATTGCTGGAGACACCATAGCTTAGTACCTGGTTGATTGTAGTTGCTCATTAAATGTTTAATTTCAGTCACTAAGAGCCATTATAATTTGTGTACTGTGGATGTTGAAAATGCTGTCAGAGAATACTCAACTCTAGAGTGGTTGAGGTTACTATATTTTACTAAAGGTTTGCCACCTGGATGCTAAGGAATTATTTAATTTACCAGGTCTTTTGGAATTGTTTGGAAATGTAGGAGATTCCTAGGATAATTTAGTGCTATAGGTCATGACTAATGAATTGAATTGAAGTTCAAGGTGCCTGAGTCCCAATCAGATTTCTCTATAACTTGTCATAATTTTTTAAAAAAGTAAAAGCCTATTTATTTCACATGTAACTAATACAAAGCTAAGAATATGAGATATTGTATGATAATGATGATTTTTTGATCCAGAAGAAAGAGGGGCTGAGAGAGGTAAAATTATTTCCCATTGTCACAAAGAGGTTCAAGTGAATTAGAGGCTAATTAAAATAGTACTCTGTCATCCAGTAATTTCACTACTGGGTATCTACCCAAAAAACAAAAACACTAATTTGAAAAGATATATGTACCCCTGTTTATTGCAACATTGTTTATAAGAACCAACAAATGGATGCAGCCAAAGTGTCCATCCACAGATGAATGCATAAAGAAGATGTGGTGTGTGTGTGTAAGTATATAACATATAATATGTGTGTATATATATATACATATACATATGTGTATGTATATGTATATATATATATACATATGTATATGTATATATATATATATTTATATATAACGGAATATTACTCATTCATAAAAAAAGAATTAAGATCTTGCCATTTGGGACAACATGGATGGACCTAGAGGATATAATGCTAAATGAAATAAGTTAGTCCGAGAAAGAAAAATACCATATAATTTTACTCATATGTGGAATTTAAGAAACAAAAGAAAATGAACAAAGAGAAAAAGAGACAAACAAAAAATCAGACTCTTAAATACAGAGAACAAACTGGTGGTTGTCAGAGGGGAGGTGGGCAGGGGGTTGGGGTGAAATAGATAAAGGGGATTAAGAGTACACTTACTCTGATGAGCACAGAGTAATGTATAGAAATGTTCAATCATTATATTGTACACCTGAAATTAATATAACACTGAATGTTAATTATAAGTCAATTAAAAAGGGTGGGGGGAATCAGTACTCTGTCAATTGTTCATACTCTAGAGGACAGACTACTGAAAAAGGATTTGAGTGTGTTTTCCAGGTTAGGTTAGTGGACTGTCTCATCCAGGGGTTGGCCACGGGTTACATTTCCTGCCCCTTCGATTAATTTGGATTTGTTTGTGCTCTGTGGATCTTCGGCACTTCTCTCATTCCTGTCATGTCACCTCCTGCTCTACACACAGAAGGATAGCAGTAATGGCTATTGACCTTCACTTATTCATAGGAATATCTCAGTCAAGAGGTGATTCCAAAGGGAATTTGCCATCTAACTCCAAAAGAGGGTTGGGAAAGAAATTTATTTACTGTTAGTTCAGAAGTGGCTACCAAACCTCCAATGGACACTTCAAGTGAAGAGGAAATAAGCATGGGAATGATAGGCCTCTAGAAGAAGCATAAATCTTTTCCCTGTTGCCACCATGTCAGCCACATGGGGATTCTTCCTCCAGTGTTTCATTTTGGCCCCTGGGAACACTAATATGCCCTTACTGGTCAGCTAACTATCATTTTTAACCCACTTACAAAAGCAGTGCTAAATAATTATGGCACACCACGTTTAAGGAGAAACATTTTCTTTTGTTCGATTTTTCAGTTCTCCTGTCCAGCTGCCTAAATACTCTCAGTTTAGAATTACTTACTTTTTCTTTGTAAAGGTTTCCTGTGTGTGTGTTTTTTTTTAATTACTTGACTGCATGTGTGTAGTTGGTCTCTTAGTCATGAGTCTTTGTTTGAAGACAGAAAACCAATTTGAAAGAGTTTTAACACAGAGAGGAATTTATCATCTCATATAAGCAAATTGTGGGAAGGGTTGGTGCAGAGTTAACATTAAGGCTGACTAGATCCAGGGGTTGACTGCGGTCAGGATTCTTTACATTTGTCTTTTTCCTGTCAGCATGATGGCTCTTTACTCTGAAACTGCATTCTCCCCCAGCAAGGGAACCTTCTGTGGGAAGACCTTGTTCACATTGCTAAAGCCTGACAAAGAGAAGAATTCTCCTAGCACAAGCTTTGTCAGTTTCAACAGGCTCTGATTAGCTCAGCTCAATAGAATGGTACATTCTAGCTGGCCAGGTGGGACTCAGTTATAGCCAACTAACAACCAGAGCCCCGTGACCAGAGGAGAATTTCTTGAAAGGACAGGTGATATTTGGGTATTAAAATAATAAATGCCCAATATATCTGATATTGTGAAATGTTTCCTTACCTACTGCTTTGTTTTGTTTTGTTTTGTTTCCGTGATTTTCCCCTCCATTATGATGCGTTCTCTACTCTTCAGATTGCCTGGTTCTGGTTTGTTTATAATTTTGGTGTTTGTGTGAGAGGTTTCAACTAATGTCCTCATTTCACTTGTTCTACTTGAGAGTCGTCATTAGGTTAGGGGTCCTAATGTGTGTATGTTGCCTTTACCTGCAATCTGTTTTCCTATAAAAGATCTTCATTCCTATTTCTGTCTGGGGAAATTAGTTCCTCATCAGGGTTTTGAAAGTCTTTGTGGAATGGTCCATTCTTATATAATTCCTGCAACTTTTATTCTGTGATAGTGCAAATTCCTTTCTTTTGGCATAATACTGCACACATAGTGTATGCCTTTTCTAGTGTTAAGTCCTTGCCACATTGCTCACCTTTTCCATATTCAGTAACTAATCATATCCCCAGCTGTTCTGTTATAGGTAATCTATTTATTTCTTAATGCGTTTAAGAATGAGCTGTTTGGATTGCCTTTTGCAGCAATACATTAACTATCATGTATAATTTTATCTATTGCTTTGCTTCTGCAAAGTGTCAGTCACAAGTGAGTCTTAGAGCTATTACATAAATAGATTTATATTGTCTAAAATTCCCATGTCAGTAACACTTTATTAAGTATTTATGATAGTCTGAAAATGCAAGATAAATTATGGAGTTAGATGGGTAACAAAGGTATTATAGTATTCTTTCCGTATTCATAGAGGCTAATTTATAGAGGGCCATTCCAATAGACTATTCTGCAGATATTTATTCAAATTACTAAACACTCTCCTCTTTTCTAAGTTTCTTCACATCATCTCTCTCTCTATTGAGAGAAGCAGCCTCCTTCAGGTGCTTTGACCTTTTACTCCTCTCTCAAATGTCTCATCATCTCCTTTCCCACAGGAGGATTTGTCCATGACACAAAACTATCTGCAGGCAGCTACAGGAGAAATTGCCGTTTGCAGATGGGAGTAAGAAGAAAAGGGAGATAGCACAAATCAATAGCACTGGGAAGGAAAAGACATTAACACTACAGATATAAAAGGGATTTAAAGTTCGTAGGAGAATAGTATGACAATACAGAAGCAATAACTTGAAATTTTAGATGAAATAGATAATTTTCTAACAAAACATAGATTATTAACCTAGCCTAGAAAAAATAGAAATCATGAATAAATCAGTAGCCATGAAAGAAATAAAATTAATGGTAAAATGTCTTGCCCCTCTTCCGCACCAATCTCCAAATAATAGCAAGCCCTGATATTTATAGGCATCATTTAAAAAACCCATAAAAGCAGAAGATGCCTCTTTTAGGCAGACTGGGTCAGAGGCTCAAAATGGGAAATCTAACCAAACCACTTTATGCAGCTAGTGTAACTTTGATGTTAAAAATGGCTATAAGGATAAGAATAAGTATAGTATATTCTCGTGTATGAATATAAAAGCAAAACACTTGATGTAATATTGACAAAAATTTTCAGCAGTGTCTAATAAACTACACGATAGCCAAGAGATCATCATCCAAAAATGCAAGGATGGTTCAATGTTCAGACATCTATAAAATTTGGAAGAAAATTTCATAGGGTTTTCTCAATAGAGAAAAAATATTTGGTGTAGTTCAATATTCGATTGTGATATAAACTCTTAGTAAACTAGGAATAGAGAATATTTTCTACTATTTTGAAAAGATGTATCTATGAAAAACCTCCTAAAAATGTTATTGTTCTTTAGAAAAATTTATAAACATTCCTATTCAAGTCAGCAGCAGGGTAAGAATTCCTGTGATTATCCCCATTATTTAGCATTGTACTGGATGTCCTAGCCAACTTTAAAAGGCAAGAAAAATAAGACTGCAAGCACTTAAAAGGAAAAGAAAAAAATTTACAAATAATAAAACTAAGTAGAAAATCCAAGAGAGGCATCAGATATATCATTAGAACAATTTAGACATGAGTTTGGCATGTTCACTAGATTCAAGATTAATATACATGAAATAGTAGCATTCCTGGAAATCAGCAATTAACCAACTAGAAAATGTCAGAGGAAAAAAATACACGCCATTTACCATAGGCAGAATAGTGCCCACCCATCCAATTGACTGTTCACCCTGAAACCTGTGAATATGTTAGGTTAGTTGGCAAAGGGGAATTCAGTTTGCAGATGGAAGTAGCTTTAAAATAGAGGGATTATCTTGGATTATCCAGAAGGTTCCTGTGTCATCACAAGTGTCCTTCAAATATGAAAGAAGGAGGGAGAAGAGTCAGTATCGGAGTGATGTGACAGGAGAGAGATTCTACCTGCCATTGCTGGCTTTCAAGATGGAAAGGGACCATGAGCCAAGGAATGTAGGCAGCCTTTAGAAACTAGAAAAGATAAGAAAGTAGATTCTTCCCTACAGCTGCTCAGTGTGGAGGAAGATAATTAGCTTTTATTCTTCTGCTAAGGTTCCTGAATAAAGCTCCCTGCTCTCTTTTCCTTTCAGTTTCCCACACTCAAGGGCCTGGAAGGCTCAGCCTTTCTAGTCATTTCCCTCCTTGGGCTCCTGGGGCTCTGAGAAACTAGGCTTATGTGTGGGGCTCGCTGAGCCCACAGGGGAAGCAGACACATAGGGATTTCTTCTCAGATTCCAGCCCTTTGCAGACCCAATAACCCTTTGAATCAGGACTGAGGCAGAGAGAAAATTGTTAACAGTGGAGAGGAAGGAAGCCCTAATGAAACTTGTCTAAAGTTCTCGTCCAGTGACCTACTGACCACAAACTTATACTGGCTCAGCTGGCCCACTGTGTTGTCTACTCATTAATAAAATATATGGAATTATTTTAAATTTGTGATTAAAGTGATAACTCCTGTAATTTAAATTTTTGATTTAAAATAGTACAACCTCTCTTGGTTTGGGTGTTCCCAGAGCAGACCCTGAAACAAGGATTTGAATGAAAATCACTTTTGGGGAAGTGATCCAAAAAAGCATGTTGAAGAAGTGAAGCCAGACAGCAGAAAAAAAAGTTGATGAAGGGTGCTTATGAAGAAGGTGCTGGCTTTGGGCAGCTGGGTCCCAGTCCATCTGGGGAGCCTCTGAGAGGGTTAATTCTTCAGAATTAACTCATGTAGAAAGCTCCAGTCTAAGGCTTTATCACTCAGAACTTTCAGTCTGCCCTGCATGGGTGAGCCAAGCATGCTTTTATGATCCAAGAACTCCTCCAAGCAGAGGCACACTATTTTTTTATTCTCTTGAATTTAATTTTGTTTTCTGAATGGTAAATCTTCTACATAGTTTAAAGTCAAAACTGTGCAAAGAGTACATAAGTAAACTAAGATATATACCTTTTTTCTTTCTTTTTTTTTTAGAGAGAGAGAGGGACATGGGAGGGGCAGAGGGAGAGGGAGAAAGAGAAAATCCCAAGCAGACTCCATGCCCAGCATGGAGACCAACATGGGGCTTGATTTTGTGACCCCAAGATCATGACCTGAGCTGAAATCAAGAGTTAGATGCTCAACTGACTGAGCCACCCAGGGGCCTCTAAGATAGGTATATATATATATATTTATGTTATGTTAATCACCATACATTACATCATTAGTTTTTGATGTAGTGTTCCATGATTCATTGTTTGCATATAACACCCAGTGCTGCATGCAGAACATGCCCTCTTTAATACCCATCACCAGGCTAACCCATCCCCCCACACCCCTCCCCTCTAAAACCCTCAGTTTGTTTCTCAGAGTCCATAGTCTCTCATGGTTTGTCTCCCCCTCCAATTTCCCCCCCTTCATTTTCCCTTCCTGCTATCTTCTTCTTTTTTTTTTTTTTTTAACATATAATGTATTATATTTTTCAGATAGGTATATTCTTATTCTTCCTTTTTTTTACACAAAATTCTTGGATATATATATATTGTTTTATATTTTGTTGTTTTCACTTGACAGTGTTGACTGTAAATCACTTTATTAGCAGTTCTCAGAACTTTTCCTTGTTTTGTTTGTTTTTATAACTTCATATGATTTCATTGTGTTGAAGTACCAGAATTTTTTTCGGTAGCATTTAGGCTATTTCTATATTTTATATTACCAAAGTATCATTTAAAATTATTACTTTTATTACAAAATTATTATTACTTTTTCTAAGTATACCATGAGCATACATTGTTTTATAATTTTAGAGGTGAATCTTTAAGGTAAAATTCAAGAAGTAGTATTGCTTGGTTAAAGGGTAGATGCATATAGTCTTTTTAGATATTACCATAAGGCTATACAATATTGCACTCCCATATTAATATGTAACAATACCTTTTCTACTCAGCCTTGCCAACAGAGTATGCTGTCAAATGTTAACATTTTTTTTACCTAGTAGGTGTAGTTATGCTTTAAATTTCCCTTACTTTGAGAATTCCATCTTTTTTTACTTTTGTGGGCCAGGAAATTTATATACCTTTATGGGGTATATACCTTTTTTTGTACATTTTTTTTCTATTGGGATTTTGTTTTTTCTTATTTCTCAATTTCTAAGAGCTTTTACGTATTAAAGTGACAAATTGAATATTTGTTTCTTGTGATACACATTGCAAATATTTTGTCTTTTGACTTTGCTTTTTAAAAAGTCATGAGAAGGTTTTTTCCTTTAATTTTATATTAATTAATTTATCAAATTTTATTTGATTTGGTTTAAATCATAATTAGAAAGGCTTTCCATGTATCTATGTTTTCTTCTAGTACTTGTATGTTATTTTGTCTGTTTTTGTTTTTGTTCATTTTAACATTTAGACACCTAATTCATTTGGAGTTTATTGTGGTATATGGTGTGAGGTAGGATTCACTTTTGTGTTTTTCCTGATGGCTACCCAATTTCCCCCACCTCAGTTTTTGAAAAGCCCATCCTTTTCCCCAGTGATTTGAGATGGCACCTTTATCACATAACAAGTTCCCATGGTGCTTGCGTCCATTTCTGAATTTTCTCTTTTATTCTGCTAGTCTGTCCATGCGTGGACCAGTACCTCACTGTTTTAAACATAGACAAGGCTTCATAGTATAAGTAAACCTGTACATTTAGCATGTTTAGTTAATCCACCACCACATAACTATATTTAACTCAATAAAACATAATTTCCTTCACCAAATCCCTTATTTTTGGACAACTGGTATATCTTCCTTCCCACTTTAACAGCAAATGTTATTATCATGTTATCTCTGCCTATATAGCACTTCCAAATATTATGTAACAGTGGACTTTTTAATGATTCCTTATGTCGATTGCCAAAATGCTTTCCAAAACAGAATATCTGAAGCACAGCTCTCACAAAATTAAAAACTTTTTTATTAAAATTTTTTTAAAGTTGCTACTTTAGTAGCCAAAGGCTAACTAATTTATACTTCTTAGATCATTAAAAAAAGTTAGACATTTTCTCGTATGTTCATTCACTAATTCTCATTTCTTCTTTGTGACTTGCTTTACCTATTGCCTTTTATTTCATTGGTTTCTTGTTGATTTATATGAACTTGCATATAAAGATATTAATCCTTCATCAATCATGCTTACTGCAAAGCTTACCCAGTTTATTAAATTTTTAATATTATTTGTATTTTGTCAGGCTAATATTTTAAACTTCAGGTTGAAAAACTGTGACTCTTGCTTTTATTATTTCAGTAGTCATTTCTAAAATAACTTCTCATTTAAGGGTGGATATATATTTATATTTTTTAATGAATACATAATACTTATAGAAAATGTAAAAACAACTCTAACTTGCAAGTGATTTCCATCCTTGGACTAATGTAAATTTGAAGCAGTAAATTTGGAGGCAGAACAACATTACAGACACAAACTCTGACAGCTTTAAGAAGTGACATCTGATGAAAGGACAAGAGGCTTTCTAAAAATATCACACATAAATCCTCAAAATTATAGCAATTTAAGGCCATTGAAGGTATAGCAAATAGACCTAGCAAAGTGTCCACTTAGCAAAGTACCCTAAGCTGATGTTCATAAAGTGATTGCAGAGTTATGAAAATATTAAATGATGTTCAGGTTATCAAGGAGAAGACAAATATATAAGATATTATTAGAAACATTTCTAATTCAAATAATTTTTTAAAAATGCTTAGAAGTGTAAAATCCTTAGCCAACCAGGAAAATTGGCTGAGAAGAATGACTTTGTTCCCAGGGTACCAGTTAGATGGCATTTTATAAAAATTATTGTCACCTGTTGTATATGGCTTCCTAGATTTTAAGCTCCTTGGGAATAAGGATCATGATTTACACCTCAGTTCCCTTCTAGGGCCATGTATTAAGAAGGACTGAATGCCAGATGAGCACCAGTGTTTTATATACTTATTTTTTAACCCACTTACTATCCCACTTTCCCAGGGGGGGAAACAAAAGCTTGGAGAGGTTACACTCTTTACCCAAGGTAGATTTCGAGCCCAGGACTATCTGGTCCTCCCCACATGGCTAATTCTTTTCTCATGACACCTGGCACAGTGACATACCTAGACTTCGTTTACTGTTTGCTAAGTAAATCAGAAAATTAATTATTTTAATTATTAATTATTGTTAATGAGAAGTTGGAAGTAGGTGACATAGTTTATAATTTTGTTGGAGAAACAAGACATACACATGAAATGAGATCTCAATCAAGTCATAATTTAAAGTTCATTATTTTAGTTGCCTTTTTCAGAGCCACCGAGTCAGCCTAGAAGGCTTTCCAAAATAGCAATTAGATCCTTCTAGAATCTGTATTTGCTTTTGGAAGAATACAGTTCTCATCAGTTGACACCAGGATCAAAGCAATATGTAGTCACAGGTTGGATGGTCCTTCACCCTTCCCTGCACTGAATTCTTTGCTGGGACTGGCAATCTCTTAGTCTTGTTGATTATAAAAGTGAAATGAAAGAATGTTCTTTGTCTTCAAAGCCCTCCCTGTCTATGGGTTGTTGTCGAAAATTCTTCTACATCATTTTCCACATTCCATCTTGCAAAAATGTTTTTGTGGAGATGATGGCTTTTGCAAGTCACTTTTATACCTTTTCTATCTAATTGCTGCCTAATTGTTGCCACCCCCCCCCTCCATTTTTAACAACTTTGGTGAGATATGACATCGTATTTTATGAGGATTTAAAAACATGCTTACTTAGTAAGATGAAGCTATTTGCTCACTCTTCCTTTGTACTTGATGAATTATTGCTTCAAAAACATATTTGGCTTTCTTTCTCACCATAAACCAGCCAAGCAAGACAGATAGTGTATTAAAAAAGAGGTTTAATTTCCACATTCAGTATAGGAAAACATACAAGATTTATGCAGTTTTGTGATGCAAAAGGTGAAAAGGTTGTCAGGGACTTTTCAAATGATTCATAAATCTGAGTGTCCAGATGATGGAGGAGGGATGTGGATAAGTCACTAGAGGCACTGATGAATTTCTCAGATTACAATACCATTTTCTCAGAGAATACAGCAAATGTCAAAACTGGTTACATTATCTATGTTGATTTCATTTGACATAGGAAGCTCCTTAATTAAGAGGGTGAGCATAGGTAGTGTTCCCTCTGAGAAAACCAATTCTGTTTCCCAGTTTTCAGTAATGCCTAATGTAGTAACAAGGACACAGTGGGTCCTCAGTCAATAACAAATATTTGCAAATGCAGGCTGATAAGGGGGAAGAAAATTTTCTAACTATTTCTCCACATTCTGTCTTCTAATTTATTCTAAAATACCTCTTGTGTTTTCTCTTCCCTATTTTCCCCATTTTATTTTATTTTTTAATTTAAATTCAAATAATTAACCTACAGCATTATTATTAGTTTCAGAGGTAGATTTCAGTGATTCATCTCTCATATAATACCCAGTGCTCCTTACCTCTAAGGGATTGAACTCATTTAGGTCTCCTTTATCCATGCATTGCCTAATTCTACCAGTGTTGATTTAGAGGATAATCAGTCGAACCTGAAAAATGCTTGGTGTAGGAAATCTTGAAGATGCAGACATGAATTAGCATTAATTGGACTTGGATGGGCAAATATGGGGAAGAGGAAATATTAGGCAAAGTTAATGATTTGCCCAATGAAGTTGGTGAGAATGTGTGGTGTACTTAGGAAACACTCAGGTAGATGATGATTACTCAAGTAGAGAGTGTGTTAGAGGAGTGGGGAAAAGATTAGAGGAGCATTTGAGGGTGGAAACATTGGCTAAGAAAAACTATGCCAAATTATAGTTTAAATATTATTAGGTTATAACATGCCTACTTAAATGCTTTTCTTCCCAGGCCCTTTAACAATGACTTTAATATGTTGATTCTCAAAATAACACTGTTTCACTCCTAAGTAAAAATGCTGTTATTCTATTTTCTCAGCTGATGTTCTGCTCATCTATCCCACTCCTCAGCACTAACCTTTGGGGCCTCTAATATTAAGACAAGACATTGAAAGTTACATGAGAGTGGGTGTCAGGCCAATGGAGGGCAAGGTGCTGTCAGATGGTCTTAAGAACAACTTGAGGGCGCCTGGGTGGCTCAGTTGGTTAAGCGACTGCCTTCGGCTCAGGTCATGATCCTGGAGTCCCGGGATCGAGCCCCACATCGGGCTCCCTGCTCAGCGGGGAGTCCGCTTCACCCTCTGACTGTCTCCCCTCTCATGCTCTCTCAAATAAATAAATAAAATCTTAAAAAAAAAAAAAAGAACAACTTGAAATGGTAGTATGTATGTGTATGTATGTATGTACATATCTATCTATCTATCTATCTATCTATCTATCTATCTATCTATCTATCTAATCTGTCTATCCAATGTTCTCTACCCTTTTTACGCCCTCCGTCCTGAAATACCCACACTCATGTACTGTCACCCTCTAGTTTACATCCTCCTATCCACATCCCCAAGGAAACACAAGCAGCCTCCCAACTGGAAACCTTGCAACAGCACCTCACATTCTTGTCATGCATCATCCTGACATCATCCTCACATCGTATGCTCTTCTTAGTTCTATTTCCAATCTTTGGGTCATTCCTTTTCCTCTTTTAGCATATTTACCTACTGCTGATCTTAATATGTTATCTATTCAGTTAATAAAACTAGTTGATATTCTTTTTAACTAATTTTTACCTGTTTAAAATGCTCTTAGGAGTATTTTTTTTTCATGAATTCATGATTTTTCATGAATCTCATGAGAAACCCCACAGAAACTGTCTCACTCTGACCCATTTAAGAGGCTGATAGAATTATCACTTATTAGGGACAATCAAGGACACTAACCAAAGTTAATGGCAAGCCGTTGTTAGGAAGAAATGGTTTGTATCAGGATGTCAGTGGAAAAGCTAAAGCTATCAAGTTATTTAGCTCTCCTTTCTTAAATCATTGAAATCTTTGGTGCCTTTATTGTAGAATTTTCTGGGAAGTTTAAAGAAAATAGGAAATGATATATATCTTAGTGTATAAGAGCGCTGGTTTTCAATTCAGTTTGTGTTTGGATTCTAGAAAAATATGCTTTGTGTGAATTGTTCTGACAAGTATTCAATTAAAACTTCATAAAATGAATAGAAAAATGCTAGGCACCTCTTTTATTAGTACCTGAAAATAGGCTAAGCCTGGAAAAGAAAAATAAGGTTCCCAATTGACCTTTGATTTATTCAAGACTGTTGTGAAGATGGATATCCTTTAAATGGCACATTAATAAAATAAGCCCCATAAATTTAGTCCAGCTCAATCACACAGCTCAGAGTATTGTTTTGTTTTTGTTTTTTGATTGAGGTGGTAAACTCAACTGATGAAACATCCGAAGACAAATACCTAACTTGCTACAAATCACTGTTCTCACAACACACTCTCCATAATATTGTATAGGTGTCGGTGTGGGTGTTAGTAATAGTAGTAGTAGCCGCAGAACAGCGAAGGTGGTGGTGATGAGAAATACAGGCAACGTGTTGTTACTGCTACTTACACTGCTCTTTCTACATTACCTTTCTATTTTTGCACATTCTTGTTTGGTCTGGTGCCGTTCTGGGTGTTTCGTAAGGATTATCTGTAGACATCACAATGACCTAACTAGGTAGATGGTGCTATTCCACCTTCGCGTAAGTAGGGGCTGCAACTCAAGGAGCTTAAGTAATACACCTATGGTCTTAGAACTCATAGCTTGTCAGAGCCAGGATTTGGATTCAGATTCCTGGCTCCAAAACTCTTGCCTGTTTCAGTACACTGTGCTGTCATGTTATCCTGTCTTCGTTTGCCCACATGATAAAATGTAAAGGAATTGTACAATCACATGATTTGTCTTTTTCCTTTGGATCAGTTTCGAGGTACTGGAGAACCATAGTCTCGCTTGGTCTTGGTTTGCCTTTTCCCTGCATATTCATATAATTGGCTGTGTTTATATCTTTCTGTCTGGTGTGTGTATGTAAATAGCCTGCTAGTCACATGACCACATACCAGATGGGCTGGTCATTTGGCCCTTTGGCGGTTGACTCACATCCAGGTGGCTCTGCCAGTCTTTGACGTGGTAGAATGGTATCTGATGTATTCAGATAATGTTAGCTATTTAGTACTGAGAACAAAGGCTCATGCAAAAAGGGAGACCACATTCTTTTCTCTGACAGTGAGGAAGACCTCTGCTATTTAAGGATGCTTATTGCATGTCTGACACTTCCCCATGTGTCATCTAATTCCACCATTAACTCTAAAATGAAAATAATGTATTAAATCCCTTAAATTTTCTTTCGAGAACGAAAATACTCAATCAGGTACGTATGGGACTCCAGATTTCCCATTAAAAAAATAATTGACAGTTAACCATATATGCCCCAGAGCACCTCCTCATTGCCATCCATTGCTATATCTCAAAGAACATAAACCAATTTTAGACATGAGTTAATCAAAATATGATTAGGATAGCAGCTCTGGAGGAGATAAACATAAGCACTTCTTAAAGAAATATAAATGTTTGTTATTTGTACCATCAATAACCTCATTAGCATCAATGAGACAAATGATGCTAAACTTCAGTTATTCTTTTCTTTTCACTTCTTTAATTCATAATGCAAATATGGCCAAGACTACTAGTTTAGTCACTAAGTGCTCTGTAGCTGTTGCATGGAGGTATTGAAGGCCTTTCTAGATCGTGTGCATTATTTAGGGAATTTAGGGATCTGTGCTTCACTCTGATTAAGTAACACTTTGGGTGCTTAGGGTCTCAGTAAGTACGCTTTGTGGGATTCACTAAGCTCCTGTATGTGAAGTTCCTGTCCTTATGAAACAATATAGCAATAAAGTGAAGATTGGGAATAAGGAATGGTACCCCCTAAGGCCCATTATCTTGGCCACTGACATAATAGTATTCAGATTTGGAATTTATGTGAGGTCTATGTGTAAATATTGCTGGCATGATTTGCCTTCTGAGGTGGTGACATTTCCAAGCCAAGCCAAAATCGAATTATTATTTCCTATCTATCTAATCTAAGACATGTATTCTCTTTATCTTTTAGGATTCCAAAGTGGCTTTACAAAAACATAATACAAAACAGTTCAGAAATGCTTTTTTCCTTACTGTAAGGGTAAATAGTGGGAAAATGACATAATTACCAAAATTTTACACTTAGCTAAAGATAATTGTGTAATTAGGAACAATTTGAAGGCATAAAGTTGAAAATGTCATTTTAGAGGTTTTTAGAGGTTTTTAGCATGTTTAAAGGAGCATGTTAAATTTCTAAGTGGAATTATCACCCATGGTATGTAAATATAGCTAGCAATAAGGGTCACTTAGCTTACTATTAAGTAAATGCCTTAAAAATGAGTTGGCAAAAAGAAAGGTCGTTTCCTCTTTGGAGGAAAGTTTATTAGTAAGAAAATGAGACAAAATATTTAAAGAATTTGATTCCACTGACTTCCTTCCATTAGAATTAAATTTTATAGGAGATAGGCATGTCAATAACTATAATTTTCGTTGACCCCATAACCTGTACTCTTGACATAATTACATTGAGATGGGAACAATCCTTAAATAGGTTGGCCATTTTCATATAGATGTGGTGGTGAACAACCCAATTATGTGCCCATGGTTTACATTTGTATAACAAGACAGGCTTTCAGAGATTGGATAATTTATCACTTTTTACAGGCTAAATTGAAGATAACAATATTCTCTATATGTAGCATAGTTTCGCAGAGTGTGATTTACCTATGTCAGAATTTCCTGGAAAATTCTGCTGCAGAATCCTGACCCTCATTTTGGACCTTGAATCAGAATGTTGGGATGGGCCAGCTTTTTACCAAACTCCTGGCTGATCTTAAACATTCTATATTTAATAACCATATTCTTGGCATAAATATTATTCTTTAATGTGTCCTCTACTATTAGTCTGGGACTTAGTGAACATTGAATACACACTGTATCAGATTTAACCATAATAGATAGGAATTTAATTTAGTTAAATAAAGTTTCTATCACATAATTGTGGAGTTAATAATAGTATCAAACACATACCGAACATCTGAATATAAAATCATGTCTTCTGGCCATTTAAGATCTGCAATTCTCACAGAAACCCTGCATAGTGGATGATTCTATTCCCATTTTACATGTAGAAGACAGGTTAGAGGGGCTGAATAGCTTGGATAAGGCCACACTTATAGTAAGAGATGACATTAGGATTTAAATCCAAATATGGCCCAGTCCAAAGCCCATAATGGAATTAAAATGACATGTATGAATTCATAGCAGTGCACAGGGCCACCACGAGTTCATATGGCACCTTTATATGAAATAGAAAAAGTTATTCTCATCCTTCAGAAAGATGTAGCCCATGCTGGGTTGTATGAGCAGAACATGGGATAGATTTCACTTCTCCTCTCGCTCTCCATCATGCTCCTATACAGTGAGGAACCTGAATCACCATAGGTGGCACCCTAGATAATGCTTTTAGTGAGCAAATTCTAAGGCTCTGTAATATCTTATAAACACAAAATGCATGCTAACAAGATTAAAATCCAATGAATGTCATAGGCATGAATAGAGGGTAAAATTAGAAGATAGCTTATTGATTGCCCAACTCTGTTGATTTATTTCGGTTGTCTTTGGGTTTCTTGTGAGATGGAGTGGCTTTCCATTCCTATTTTGTGATGGGGGATACCAAATGATCTCAACCGTTTAGCTAGAGTGCAGCCTAGTTTGACTTGGTTTCGTTTACATCTGTACTATATCCACTATCTTATTAAAATTCAAATTATGACACTTTTAATACCAAACAGCAGTAATATAAAGTATTCAAGGTCTAACTGGACCTTTTCCTATAGCTATATTTTTGTTAATAGTTTTACATGCCCATATATTATTACCATTTTAAAAAACATACAGCTCATGCTTGTGACTCATGTAATACACTTAAATCCTTTTCATACCTCTTCTACCTCACCTTTTAGATATCTTACTATATTTGATTCAAACTTTCTTTATTCTCTCTACTAGGACTCATATCAGAAGCCCAGGGGAGGTTTCAACCATTCCATTAAAAAAAAAAAAGGGGCAGCTAACACAATTTTGATAAATTTTCTTTAAAAAAAAGTCATTATGGAAAGACATTAATTTTTCAGACAAAAGACATGGCTAAATCTTCAGCACATACTGTTATTTGAACCAAAGATATTGTATAAATAAACTATACTAGCTTTTAAGCGCCTACTGTGTGTCCTGTACTGTCTTAGGTCTTAGCAAGTTTTTAGCTCATTAAATGTAATCACCATATTCTTTTGGAGATTGCATTCCAGGGAATAGGTGATATACTCTGGCCGCTTCAATACAGACCTGTCACCATTCTTAGAAAACAGCATCCCAGGAGATAGTTTACTGCTAGTGCATCAGCCGTGGACATTGCCAACAATGAGCCGCAACCTGGAGTCCCAGAGAGTCTTCCCGGATGTTCCCTGTGTTCCTGTTTCCTTAGAGAGTCACCCTTTCATTTTGCCTTCTTTTTTATGTTAGAAAAATAGAATCAGGTTTTTTGTAGGGGCTTTTATACCCCATCTCCCCAGGGTGCCTGTTCTCAGAGGTGTATGCTTTTAATCCTTTTGTTGCATTTCCTTCCTTTGAAATAGAGCTAATGAATTCAGAGTTTGTTTTGATGGACATGGATTGATGGACAGAGCATGAAATATGTTTTAAAAGTTTTTCCTCCCCACATCTCAATATAGCTTTCTTAAAATTAGATTTTAAGATAAAAAAATAGGTGCCTAGGAAAACTTTAATGATTTTAAGTGTTAGATCTTAGTGGTATGGGGCCTGTCTTAAAGCCACTATTGAAGACCACAGGGATTCTACTTATATGAAAAGAGAAGACAACTCATGGGATTATTTTTCCTGGTTGTTATCTAAGAACTCACTTTGATCTTTTTCTGAGGATTCTACTGGAGATGGCTACTGAAATTTTGAAAGCAAAGGCCACTTTATTTACTCCTATTGCACAGTTGAGCATCAGTAATAAATTTATGAGTGTCTTGTGGAGAATATCTACATGAGGAAAATATCCTCCTGTCATCTTTAAAGATAAGTAATGTTCAACTTATTTATATTAGGTACATACTTATGGACCAGTTCCATGGTGTTGTGTTAATATTTCACTTTTAGGAATATTACACAAGATCTGTATATATATATATATTTTTTTTTTTAAAGATTTTATTTATTTTGACAGAGAGAGACACAGCGAGAGAGGGAACACAAGCAGGCGGAGTGGGAGAGAGAGAGGGAGAGGGAGAAGCAGGCTTCCCGCGGAGCAGGGAGCCCGATGCGGGGCTCGATCCCAGGACCCTGGGATCATGACCTGAGCCGAAGGCAGACGCTTAACGACTGAGCCACCCAGGCGCCCCAGATCTGTATATTTTTATGTAACTTATTTCTTAAGAGTTCAAATAGTAATTTGATCCTCGATTGAAGTTCACTCACTGCTCTGTCTATTATAGGTCAGCAATATCTTGCACATTTGATTTTCTCTGGATATGTGGGACAGATCAATGGAATAGCACTGAGCTCCAGAGAAAAGTGTGAGAGAAATATTAAATTACATTATTATAGGGAAAGTTTAAAGTGAGAATAGTTTCAAGGAACATTACTGTCTTTCCTGAGACTGTATCTTATTAATAATTCATTATAATTTAGAATACAAAGTAATTTTGTATTTCTTACATTCAGTATAGCTCCAACATATTTTCTACTACGTCTTCATAAGCTTCACTTGAGATTTCTATTCAATTAGCAAACCCATTTGGGGCATTAATTATGTGTCAAACACAGCACTAGATAGAATGCAGGGTATTATGATGAGCAGGGCATTATTTCCTATTTGGGAAGATAAGAAATGCATATTAATAATCAAGAGGCAAAATTAAAAGTTTTGAGCCTTAAGTTTTGCATAAAAGTGTTTAAAAGTTCAGATATGGTGAGATTACTTCCAACTTGAAGCCACTCTTCTCCTAAATGTCTCCCCGTCACCAGTTCCATCAGAGGACCTTATTTTGCATGTGGAAAATTTTACCTGAGTGTGCTAAACTGTTTCACTCATCTCTTCTTTTACACTTTAGTTCTCTTTTCATCTAAGAGAGGATAACTTAATGCTTCTTTTGTACATTTGTTCTTATACTGTTTCCCAAGCATCACTTTGAAAACAGAAATGTTCTGTCTCTCAAACCTGCCCAAGTATGTTTTATTCCATCTTTTAAATGGCTGCTGAAATTTCACCTCATGCACAAAATCTTTTGATTTGATCAGAGAATTAGATATGGATTTTCTTGCTGCTCAACATTGACAACAAACACCCAATTTCTTTCTCTGATTTCCTGAGACATATATTCAATAAGTTTATTTAGTACCTTCTATGTGTCAGGAACATAAATGAATCTGGGTTGATTTTCTGAAACACTGATAAAGAAAACAGGTGTATGAACAATAGAGTATAATATGACATGGTCAGTGCAGTGTATATTCAAGGTGCATTACGAACACAAAGAATAGAATGCCTAGCTCTGGGGGAACTGATGAATAGGACTGTGCCAGAAAGAGAAGAGAGAAAGTCACTAAAGGAAGGAATCCATCTATATAAAGGCAGTGAAGCATGGAAAAAGGTGTACACATGGGTCAGATCATGGCAGACTCTGCATTCTGTACCACAACAGCTGGGTTTGAACAGGATACTACATGTAAAGTGCTTAATGCAGTGCTTTATCCACAGAAGGCAAGAAAAAATATTAGCTATTATTGCTAAAATTACTATTGCTTATTTTTAATCATAATAATCCAGTAAGAAATCTGGGGCCACTGGAGATTTTTAAGCAGAGAAATTAATGAGTAGATATGTTACTGAAAAATGGCTCTGGCAAATGTGTAGAATATGGATTGGAAGGAGAAGGATTGGGAAGGGGAAGATCAGTTGACAATTGTTAACAATAATGTAGGCAAGATATAATTAGGTTCTAATGACATGAGTGTGAGAATTAACCTCTTTGTATTTCAGTTCCCTCATCTATAAATATAGGAATTATAATAGCATCTAACTTATAGGGTTGACATAAGGATTAAATGAGAGTTAATATTTTCTTTTTTTTATTATGTTATGTTAATCACCATACATTACATCATTAGTTTTTGATGTAGTGTTCCATGATTCATTGTTTGCGTATAACACCCAGTGCTCAATTCAGTACATGCCCTCTTTAATACCCATCGCCAGGCTAACCCATCCCCCCACCCCCCTCCCCTCTAGAACCCTCAGTTTGTTTCTCAGAGTCCATAGTCTCTCATGGTTCATCTCCCCGCTCTGATTTCCCCCCCTTCATTTTTCCCTTCCTACTATCTTCTTCTTCTTTTTTTTTTTTTTTAAACATATAATGTATTATTTGTTCCAGAGGTACAGGTCTGTGATTCATAGTTAATATTTTCAAATCTCTTATAACAGTGCCTTGTAAGACGGTGTGTTTGTTAAACAAACTTCAAGCAGATGAATACTGTTTGTATGTCTTTTGCATATGCGTGACTTCTAGACTGTTTGTAATTGGACATGAGTTGTATCTATGCCACATCCTCTGCAGAGGCAGTAATAAAGAACTGTTCGTTTGAGTTGGTTATACTTGTAATAATATTCAATACTTATCTATTCAATACTATGAAAGAGACAAGTCTTGATCTTCTGAGTCAAATACATAATAATACCTTGACTACTCTTCACTGATGGTAAAATCCTTCTTGAACATATCATGTAGTAGTCATTGTAGTACATCACAGGTTATGTGCACATAAATGTAAAATGGTTTTGTTGTCATCAGTGATTCTTTTGGAACTCAAATTTGCTCCTAAGGAGAGACCATGAGCTATAGTGTTTTAGATGTACCAGTCATAAATCAAATTATAGATTTTTGCAAGTACATTGTGATGAATAATTTTATGGCATACTACTCCTAAGTCTAATTAAATGAAACACTGTTTGTAACTGAATTTTGGACTGTGAAAAGACTTGGTTGACTTGGTCTAATACTCTGATTTTAAAGGTAAGATTATTGGTGATTGAGAACAAAATGCAAGTGAAACCTGTCAGAGGACTTATGAAAGTTCAGTTGGCTTGAAATTCTTTGGATCACTCTTTCTTTGCTTTTCATCACTATTTAGATATTCTAGGAGAGCTTCTCACTCTCAGAATTACTGATATTTTTGGTCAGATAATTCTTTGTTGTGGGGGGCTGACCTGTAGGTCAATGACCTGACATTGTAGGATGTTTAGTGGTATTCCTGCCCTCTACCCACTAGATACCAATAGAACTCCTTTCCCCAGTTGTGCTAACCAAAAACATCTCTTGGTATATTCAAACGTCTCTTGTGGAGACAATTAGGCAGAACACCCCAATTGAGAACAACTGTTCTAAATGATGACTGATAGACACTAGAAAGTAATTTTCCTGAGTCATGCATATGCTCAGGTTTCATCTCAACAATTTCAGTTTTTTACCAACCTTCTTCAGGGAACAAATATATCTCTTGCAGATAGTATGCTAAAAGTATTTTCTTCCAAATTATTTTATTGGCTTATTAATATTTTAGATACTGCATTTGGAAAGTTTGCCAAATAAAACCTGTTGTACCATCTGGTTGACCATGAAGCTAATTTATTCATTTCTGTATTCAGTCTTATGAATGTTAGTGCTATTTTTTGTTTGTTTGTTTCAAGTTTATTTAAATTTGTTAGTTAACATATAGTGTAATATTAGTTTCAAGAGTAGAATTTAGTGAGTCATCACTTACATATAACACCCAGTGCTCATCACAACAGGTGCTGTCCTTAATACCCATCAGCCATTTAGCCCATCCCCCCCACCCTTCTCCCCTCCAGCAACCCTGTTTGTTCTCCATAGTTAAAAGTCTGCCTTATGGTTTGCCATTCTCATTTCTTCGCCCATGTTCATCTGTTTTGTTTTGTTTTGTAAATTCACGTATGAGTGAAATCATATGGTATTTATCTTTCTCTGACTTATTTCATTTAGCATAATACACTTTAGTTCCATCCATGTCATTGCAAATGGCAGCATTTCATTCTTTTTAATGACTGAGTAATATTCCATTTTACACACACACACACACACACACACACACACACACACACCCCACATCTTTATTCATTCATCAGTCAATAGACATTTGGGCTCTTTCCATAGTTTGGCTATTGTTGATAATGCTGCTTTAAACATTGGGGCGCATGTATTCCTTTGAATCAGTATTTTTGTATCCTTTGGGTAAACACCTAATAGTGGAGTTGCTGGACCGTAGCGTAGTTCTATTTTTAACTTTTTGAGGCACCTCCATACCATTTTCCAGAGTGGCTGCCCCAGTTTGCACTCCCACCAACAGTGTAAGAAGGTTCCCCTTTCTCCACATCCTGGCCAACACCTGTTGTTTCCTGTGTTGCTAATTTTAGCCATTCTGACAAGTGTGAGGTGATATCTCATTGTAGTTTTGATTTGTATTGCCTGTTTTTTAAAAACTAATCTCTTTCCACTTTATTTTGTTTCTTTTCAGAGTTCGTTAATTTAGGTCTATTCCTATTATATTCACAATGCTAACGACTAGAGTGGTGTTCAATTAATATTTGTTGAATGTATGAATGTAGGAAAAAATGGACCTCTTATCTATGGTGAAAGTGTGAATCTATGGTGAAAGAATTACCTTTCGATTCTTTTGCAAAAGGGATCTGCTTCTTAATTAAAAAAAAAAAAAAAGTGTATATACTCCTCCAGGCCTAGTTAACAAGTGAACATTTCCAAGCCGCTTTTTATTTTTATCAAAAATGTGGGGCTCTAGTGGGTCTAAAAATAGTAGAAGAGCATTAGTTAATGAAGCCTGTGAAGTTCTAACAAACGTATACTTTATTTTCCAAATGAATGAGAATCATGATAAACCATTCATCTTCACAGTGTAGTACTACCTTATTATCAGAACTTTTCCTATGTGAATATTGGGTCTGGACTGTTTCACTGTGATATTTAACTTTCATAGGAATATCTTCTTTACCCCCTCACTGGTCCAGCTGGCTTATCACTTTGGAAGTCTCTAGGAACACATCAGCTCTCTTTACTGTACCTTTTTAATATCCTCATTTTGTAGGACAAAAGGCACTTGGAATGCATTTCTGGATTATGATTTTCCAATAAGTACCCCAATAGCACTTTATTGAGGAAATATAATACTGATATATTTAATACCAGCTTTACTAACTGATCCCTGTATAATATCTCAGTCCCCCAGATAGACATTCATTCATAAACATTCTTTAACTTTCCTTAGTGTAAGAATAGAGTCAGAAGTCACTCAGCAAATCTAGATTCTCTGCATGAATGGTATTATTTTATGTATTTAATTATACAGGAGTCCCTATGAAAGTCATTCTAAGGACTGAGACAGAGAGAAGGCACTTAGCAATTTTTGTCCAAAGAAATAATTAATGAGTAAATAAATTTAGGTTTTAGGTTTTTCATTTGCACAATGTTCAGGGGTTTTATTCCATAATCAAAGTGATATGGAGCTTTAAGAATAGCTTTTATGTAGTTTGGTCGTATTCCATAATTTTATAAAAACACTAATTATATTATATTAGATGGTTGGTTTCACTTTCTGTGTAAAATTCTGTCTCTTCTTTTTTATAGTATAAATGTTAAGGATATCAGAGGGACCTTACGTGCTAACTCTTTGAGCAAGCCCACAGTCCAGCAGTTGACCTGACAGGTTGACAGGTTAAAAAATACAGGAACAAGAGAGGAATATTTCAACAAAAGAAATGCACACCAAATTCTGAGAGGTGGCATTGTTGTTTCCAAGATACATTGGTGGTATATATTATTCACTACTCTGTCCCTAAAACTTAGACGAGCGTCTGGAGCGTAAAAGGCCTTCAATGGATATTTGTTTAGTGAATGATTAATGACTAGTATAGAAGAACATGAGTTCTCCAAGCACAGGAATTTGACTGACATGGGTGAGTGTGTTGGAGGGACCAGTGACCTTCCAGGAATAACTGGCAGCTTCTCCAAACCATTTTGATTTTAAGCTCATCATTGTATGAAAACAGGAGCATCTCAAGACCTAGTATTTTATTACTGGCCTTATGACTTATTTATGTTTTATTAAATCCTTAATATGGGTATTTATACTATCTTTGCTTTAAATATAAGATAATAACTATGCTGAGCATATTACTTTGCTTTTTCATAAAACACTCATATTCAAGACCTGTTTTTATCCTCACAACAATCCTATGAAATGAGTTTTTATTTACTCCATTTAACAAGTGAAGAAACAAAAGCTAACCAAACTGATTTGTGCACGATCACTTGTACAATCTAAAAAGTACCAATCCTCAGACTCCATCTCCAGGTTTCTTATTTCAAATTTTATCCCCTTTCCACAGCATGCTGTATCAGTGACCAATTCCTGTGGTTCTTTTTGTAATTACCACTTATGACCATAGATTCCTAAGTCTTGCAGGACTCATTAGGATATGCTGTCTATGTAGTAAAAATGCGAAGCACAAATGTTTAAGTTATAGTAGCAACTCAGTTATGAAATGATAATGGAGATGATGGACACTGTTGTTTTCAGGAATCAATTTTAAAGTCATAATGTGAAATGAATTTTGATCTAAAAATTTAAAAGTATATAGTAAGACATTTCATTTGGTCTTACTTGTCTCTTTATGAATGATAGTGTTTTACTTAGGGTCCTTGTGGGAAAATAACATTCACCCTAGATGGTCAAAATGAAGAGAATTTTAGGAATTAATTCCTTATCAGGACAGAGAAAAACAGGGAATGATCCTCTGGGAGTGAGGGCTGTGGATAGCAAATGATTAATAATGAAAACAAATACTTATCATGAGGATTGTATTATTAATTTTTGAGCATTATCGCTATCTGTAACTATAATCATGTCTGTCTATATAACTTTTTTCAGATAGACAGTGTATGGTACAATTGGATAATAAATTTGGTATTATAAAAACATTCTTTATGTGTAATTTGACCCTGCAGAATTTAGTCTCTCCATGTAAGACTGTATAATATTTAATACCAAATATAATGTTCTATGATTTTTGAAAGAAGAAAATATGAATACTGTGATCACACCATAAACACTTGAATGTCAGTTAGCATCTGACAACAGTTATTCCTGGTGGCTTATTATTTTCCATGAGGTTCTGCCATTTCACAATCTTGTTGCATGAAAACACACTTTGTGCCATGACCGTTCTAATCCTGTCACTTATAAGCAGCCTCAACAAATCCTTAGTGTAGAGTAATACTGTTTTTATATTGTCCACTGCTTTCTGTCAGTGATAGAAAGCTTCTGAGTTCCTGAGTTTGTTCTGGTCACTGATCAGTGGCAGCTCTCAATAGGCAAAAACCAATTCTGTCAACAAAAGGCACTGACTTGGGAGAGAAAACTTCTCTGCTAAGACCATAGGGCAACACCTGGAACAAAGTCACCTTCAAGGACATGGCTGTGTGTTTTGCTTTCCAAATATGACAGATTATAAAAGCCTAAATAAAATGTTCTAGGAGACAGTGTGAAGATAAAATATACAATGGGGTGTTTAGTGGAGAATTTAGAAAGAGAAGTAGCCTCTAGTTATGTTTTCGTGGGGGCTTATGGTATTAATCTTCAAATGAAATGTTCCCTATTAATCAAAAAACAATTCATATAAACTTTGGGGCACTATCTTGAGGGAGGGGGGATTTTTATCCTTTCCTTGTTATTGTTTGTGTTGTTGTTAATTCTGTCCATAAAGAAATTCCTAGTTTCCAACCAACATTTGGTGAAATGCAGTTAATGTTTTTCCTACATTTTCCTTTTAATTATTTTTACTTTGGGCCTTAAATTTATATTATTCTGTCAGTCAAGTTGCATTGTAATAATAGTTTATTTTATTTTATATGCATTCAGGAATCAAATTTTGAATGACAATATTCTCTCAAATGAACTCTTTTCTGTTCCATATCTTTGAGTAAGTAGTTTGTAGTACTTAATTATCTTTTTTTTTAAAGGTTTTATTCATTTATTTGAGAGAGAATGAGCTAGAGAGAGCATGAGAGGGGGGAGGGTCAGAGGGAGAAGCAGACTCCCTGCTGAGCAGGGAGCCCGATGCGGGACTCAATCCCGGGACTCCAGGATCATGACCTGAGCCGAAGGCAGTCGCTTAACCAACTGAGCCACCCAGGTGCCCCTTAATTATCTTTATAGTCTAAAGCATTCTGAATGATTTACAGCATAGAGGAAAGGGTGTCCTCCCTCACAAGTGAACTTGGAATGTACCTTTGGATTTTAGGGTGCTATTTATATAATCTGAAATATATCTCTCAGCCTCTGTCTCAGTTGTCAAGTACAAAAAAAACAATAAAGATGTCATTAGCAACTTTTGTGTTATTTTGGGTATGATTGTTATGTGATTATAAATACTATTGTAAACATCAAATCAGTATATATTTAAATGCAATAAAACCCCACTAAATATACTAGACTACATTATGATAATCATTAATTTAAAACTTAGGAAGATTTTAAATGTTAAGTTATTCTCTTCCAAGAAGACAGAGGATGTATAGGAACATTAGAAGTTTAGTTAAGACACTTTTTTCCAATCTAGCACTGAACTTGGCTGACAATGTACATGAGGGCTCATGAGAGCTCAACCATTGTGGAATGAGAAATCTGCAAGTCCTGGACTGGGGAATGAGGGAATGGAACGATCTGATGCAGATGGAACTAGTCTAGGGAAGTATGTGAACCAGCCAACACTGCAAAGCAGAGGAGATATATGTATGTGTGTGTGTGTGTGTGTGTGTATACACATATATATAAACCCATCATAAGTTGAAAATATCGTAAACCAAAGATACATTTAATACTCCTAACCTACAGAACATCATAGCTTAGCCTAACCTACCTTAAATGTCCTCAGAACACTTAGATTAGGCTACAGTTTGGCAAAATTATCTAACACAAAGCCTATTTTATAATAAAGTGTTGAATAGTTCATGTAATTTGTTGAATACTATACTGAAAGTGAAAAACAGAATGACTGTATGGGTAGAGAATCACTGTAAGTGTATTAGTTGTGTATCTTCATGATCACGTGCTGACCGGGAGCTGAGGCTCGCTGCATCACAGAAGTATTGTACTGCATATTGCTAGCCCCAAAAAGGATCAAAATTCAAAGTGTGGTTTCTACTGAATGTGTATTGCTTTTGCACTACTGTAAAGTTGAAAAATTATGAGTCAAACCATCATAAGTCAGGACCGTGTGTGTGTACATATATATAGTATATACATATATAATATATATTATGTATAATAAATATAACATGTATATAATTAGATATATAAATGGAAAGCATTACTAGTAAGGAAAGGTAAATAATTTGGGGTAACTTGAAAAAGACACCAGGGAAAAGAGGAAAAGTAAGGATTAGAGTGCCTTCACTATTCAGTTGGCTTTTGGTACATCCTGTTCCATGTAAATCACACAATAATCAGCAAGTTTGGTTTTTAAAAATAACTTAAGGTATGGATAATTAATAGCTTAACCCTTAAGTTATGAATAATAGCCTATTATAAATATCTTCCTTAAGCTTGCAGAGCTAGGAACTGGCTGGGCTGGGATTCTTACCCAGGTCTGTCTTTGGGACCACTAAGGTCTGCCCTCTTGCCCCCTCCTCTAGCAGAAGGAACGTGTTGGAGATAACAGAAAGAGCCCATGCAGTGACAGATTTGCCTAGATACAGATGGAGGCATTCCCCTATTGTTTGAGAGAGAAGGCAGTTGGAGAAGACTAAGGGATGAAAATATATCAGGGTTAAAAGAAGGGTAATAAGGGAGAATTGGTGAGAAGTTTTAGGTCCCAGGATCAGCTGAGTGAAGTAGAGTACAGTGGCTACTCCTCATATTATTCCAATGCTTAGCTATGCATAAGGCTATTTGTACAAGGCCTTCAGTTACCAATTTCAGGCATACGTAACATCAGTGGGATCCTATTTTTTGACTTCCCTACTTTTCCAGCCTAATCAAAATCACTTGCAATGGCCTCAGGGCAGCAGATCAAAGTGACTGAATAAGGGCACTGTGATTGTTCTCCCTCCTGCTAAAACACACCTACCTGAGATCTTCGGGGGTTTATGTTGGCCATATTTACAAGTCAAAGACAATAACCTCCCTCAATCTGTGTATTCAATTAAACGGACCTAAATGTCTCCCAAGACAAGGAGTTGAAGGGTGTGGAGGACACACAGTCCAACTCAGACTCCAAATATGTTATTTCCTTGAGCTCAGTTGCAAAATATAACTATAAAATGCCTCAAATTTGGATACTGATTGATTTTCCATGTAATGTTTAGAGGTAAAAGATGCATTATTTGTATAGCTGCATTAATTTCATTATAACTTTTAATAGATGGTAAATAAATTATAACTTCTTGTTAAAGAGAAGGAAGTAAAAAAAAAAGGGCTGAAGTAAAAAATCATTATATCCAAAATCATTCCTCATTAGTGCAAGTCAGGCACAAAATATTCTATGATGTATGAAGAGCACACATTCAATTCAATACATATAACACCACTAATTGAAATGTGCATGTCATGTATATGGTAAATATTAAAGAATGTAGAAGTTGGCAGTTACCATGTTATTAGTAGCACACAAATGAAATGAAAGGAAGGGCTCAGAGGAGATTTAGAGTCAGAAATGCGTCCCATGATTACCTAATTTGACAATCCTAGTGATGATTAAAAGAAAGGAACCCAGGGGCGCCTGGGTGGCTGAGTTGTTAAGCGTCTGCCTTCGGCTCAGGTCATGATCTCAGGGTCCTGGGATCGAGCCCTGCATCGGGCTCCCTGCTCTGCGGGAAGCCTGCTTCTCCCTCTCCCTCTCCCCCTGCTTGTGTTCCCTCTCTCACTGTGTCTCTCTCTGCCAAATAAATAAATAAAATCTTTAAAAAAATAAAAAATAAAAGAAAGGAACACATTAGAACTCAGAAAGGATATGATTTGGTTGTGATGAATAATCAGTTCCAAAGCTAAATGTTTTCACATCTGAATCACAGAGCTCTTTCTCTTGTCCATCAGATTCTTCATAACCTCCCTCCTCCCCTCTCCCCTCAAAAAGATACCAAGATGCAGTTTACACAAAGCGGTGTGTTTTGTGTATGTGCATATTACGTATGTATGTGTGTCCATGAATGTGTCTCCCAGTCCCTTAGGCAGTTTAAAAGTCCTATACCTCTAAATTATGGCTTTGTTTCTCCATTATAACTACAGATCACTGAAAATATACTGGTATAGCAATTATTTTGAATGGTTCCTCATATTTTGTTTTCAAGTCTTTTCCAAATACCTTTTTATTACTCACTCAAATTCCGATCAACATATCTGTCTAATTATAATAAATTGCTGTTTCAGCAATTCAACTGGTAAACAAAATGTGTGAGAGCCTTTGATCAGAAGCACATTTAGTGTTCGGATGCCAACAATTACAGCTATTTTGCTAAAAAAGTAATAGTATCTATGACACTATGACAAACAATATTTCTTTATATGGAAGATCTTAGATAAATTTTGTGATCTTAAATTAATTATAGATCTTAAAGAAAGATGAGGAATAGTGAGGAATAGTTGCCTTTTGATAAAACTGTCAATGATAAATTACCATTTATGTATTAACTTGGATATGATTTGACGGATAGTGCCTTTTTATAACTTAAAGTACACACAGACATACAATGATGTGTGTGTGTATGTGCAAATGGTAAGTCTGCAGTAAAAAATACATCTTATGAGCATTTCGGGTCATAGGCAATTTTATACAGTGAATTATCAAAAATGAATATTCAAAGCTACAAGAATTAACTACATTCTTACTATGGGCAGTATAGGAGGCCATGGTATTCCAAGCACATTTTGTGAATAAGAACCTAGTTTTTTTTTTCTCCCATTTACTCAAGAAAAAATAAATCCAGAGAAGGAAAGTAATTTTTACCAAGTAATATTGTATGCTAGATTTCCTATATTTTATTGCTATTTTTTACAGTATCTTTATCATTTACATTTCAGTCATTGGACAAGCACACATTGAATACCCACTTCATGTTCAATTCTGGTCTATACCTGAGGGGATTGATGATAAGATACAATCCTTGACCTTGGGAAGTTTTCCATCTGGTTGGTGAGATAAGGATCAGACCTAAAACACAATTAGAGAAAAATACATTGACCATTGATGCAAGGTCTCCCCTCTTGTACCCTCATTGTGGCATTCATACTCCAACATTCTTTCTTTTCCTCTTTCGATTATTGACTCTGGTCCAGGGCAGAAGGTGTCTATTTTGAGCAATGGAAATATAGGATTTAGTGTGAAAGAATGTGAGCAAAAAACAATTCAAGTGTAAAAATCCATATAGAGCTGAGAGGTTCCTGTAGGGAAAAATAATGTTCTTCCTGCTAAATTTTGAAAGTATTCTCTTAGGGTAAGCTGGGTTCTAATATCTAGAAAAAATATTGCTTATTTGAATGTTTAAACACTTCTTTCCCCCATGTTTACCTTTGGCATCTATAAGTGCAGAAAACTTTCTTCAGGATTGTTATTAACTCTTGGTGTCACTAAGCATGTTTTGCTACAAATTGTGATACTCCCTGGCCATTAGTAGTTAGCATATCACTGAAAGAAATATTTTAATTGTGGAACTTGTACCCTTAGAGATTTAATTACCTTTGAGGAATTGAGAAGCTTAAAAATAGTCATTCAAAAGTATTCAAAGAAGCATAGGTTGTGGTGTGTACAAGTCACTTAGTAACATTTCACTTGTATTTTGGTGTCAGGGTTTTCTCCCACTGACTTCTCCATTCAAGGTACAGATATGTGTGCCAAGTCTGAAAGGTGACTTGATAATTTGGTGAAGAGGTACACCTGGGAAATAAATTTAGCAATCTGAGCAAAAAAAAAAAAATCATTTGTGCTGCCTTGGGAAAAAGCAATTTATATTTTACCCTGGTCACCATTAAGAACTGAGGGGGAAAAACACAGTACCCACTCTCATGTGTTTCACCGTCCTTGGACTTTGAGGTATAAAGTGAGTTAGAAAACGGAGGTAATAGAGACACTTGTATCTGAAATATTTACTCAATGGCTTTATTGTCAGGGCTCAAGAAAGAAAGCAGAAAATTACAATCTCCTCTGTGCATATAACCTTGCTTTTATTTTATTTTATTTTTTAAAAATTTTTATAGCAACTTTATTTAGAACAGCCCCAAACTGGAAACAATTGAGACATCCTTTAGCAGGTGAATGGTTAGACACACTATTGTATATCCTTACCAATAACCTTGCTTTTAAAAGGCTATCGTAGGAACAATGTATTTTGAGTACACAGTGTTCAATATTGATCACTTCCATTTTAGTAATTTTTGACTTTATATTATGTTCAATCAGATGAAATTACCATTTTTGCAGGTCAAATCTATCAAACATCAGCAATTTGGTATGGATCAACCTAATCAAGGGGTTGAGGGGCAGATGATTATATTTATGGTATGCGATGGCAGTTTTATAATTTGATGTTTGAAGTCATAGCTACCATGACTTAACAAAGTCTTGTGAGATCATGGCGTAAGTACAGAAATGGGTGGACCAATTCAGTTACTGGAAATATTCAAATTAAAAAAATTTTTTTTCATATAGTTGACACACATGTCACATTAGTTTTAGGTGTACAACATGGTGATTCAAGTCCTGTATGTTATGTTGTGCCTACAAGTGTAGCTAGCCATCTGTCAGCAGACAATGCTATTACAATATCACTGACCATATTCTCTATGCTGCGTCTTTTATTCCTGTGCTTATTCTTTCCATAACTGGAAGCCTGTATCTCCCACGCCCCTTCACCCAGTTACCCATCCCCCACCCACTCCCCTCTGGTAACCATCAGTTTTTTTCTCTGTATTTGCAGGTCTGATTCTGCTTTTTCAACAAACAACATCTTAGTCATCAAATAGCCCCTGCGCTTATAATGGAAAGTTGGTTTTATTATACGGTGATGAAATATCAATATTATAAATATTGGCATTTCAATTTAATTTGCATTATTAATGACATTTGGGTCCTGATGGCTTTTGCAAAGAGTTTTGCTTCCACTTTCCCCTTATTACTGCTAATGAATATTTTTTTTTTTAAAGATTTTTATTTATTTATTTGAGAGAGAGAGACTAAGAGAGAGAGAGCATGAGAGGGGGGAGGGTTGGGAGGGTCAGAGGGAGAAGCAGACTCCCTGCCGAGCAGGGAGCCCAATGCGGGACTCGATCCAGGGACTCCAGGATCATGACCTGAGCCGAAGGCAGTCACTTAACCAACTACTGCTAATGAATATTTAATCTATACAATAATTGAATTTGTGGATAATTAGAGGGATATGTAAATGGTAAATATATCATGGAATATGAGAGTTTACCTATGAAATGAGAAGATACCTATCTCTGACTATAGATGTTGGCCCAGTCTCTAAGACCTGAACCAAAAATGTTTGGCTTATCTGTATATCAGAGTTACAAGCATAATACAGTATTTTTGTTAGGAATGAAAATACAATGGTTTCCTGTATGTTTCATTTAGCAAATGTGGGAATTACTTTCCTTTTTTCCAAGTTTTTACTAAAAAAAAATAAAGGATAACATGATAAAAATGTAAGAGTAAGACAAATTTTTTAATGTATAATTTAATATGTATTAAGATGGCAAACCATTTTGTAGCTTTATTTAGATCTTCTGTCTTACTTTCTCAAAGAATATTTTAATGTTGGTTAAGTAATTCCCTTAACTCACATAAATAAATAGCCGTAATTTATAAAATAAATTAGAAAAACCACAGTAAAGTGTATATTAAAAAGAAAGGGTTTTAAAATTCTGTTGTAAATGGAAACTATAGCTGTAGCTTTTGCTCCTTAGGCTTTGCTAGTCTAAATTGGCATCTAACAGACACCAGGTACTCTCACCAAATTTAAATTGGTTAGGTGAAAGAAAAAGTCCTTGCAACTTTCAAATTTCAATTATTTTTCTACAGTATTCATTTTGAGAATTTATTTGAAAAGTACTGTATTTCTAAAGGAACTAGTCAGCCAGGTTTATGATATGGAAAATAATGTTTTTTCAAATAACCTTATTAAGATTAGCACACATTTTTATGGGTTTTTTTTTTTTAGGATTTATTTATTTATTTGAGAGACAGAGAGAGAGAGCGCTCCACACATGAGTGGGGAGAGGGGCATAGGGAGAGGGGGAGAATCTTAAGCAGACTCCCTGCTGAGTGCAGAGCCCCAGGAGACACAGGGCTTAATCTCATGACCCTGAGATCACAAGCTGAGCCAAAATCAAGAGTCGGAAGATTAACTGACTGAACCACCCAGGCACGCCTAAATTCTCATGGTTTTAAGCAACTCACTACATTATTAAAACTAATCTACATCAAAATAAGGTAATATTTAGAGAATTTATTTTTTAATAGAAATTTGTAATGGCTCCTTGATATTCATGTGTATCAATATTTATAAACAAACACAATCAAATGAAATTTTAAAAATTCAAATGTAATGGCATTTCAGATCAACTTAGGACAAGAAAGAATACTTCGAGGCCCATTTTTTTTTTGTTGTTTTATTTGAATTCCAGTTAACACACAGTGTTATTTTAATTTCAGGTGTACAAAGTAGTGATTCAACAGTTCCATACTTCACCCTGTGCTTATCACAAGTACACTCCTTAACTCCCCTCACCTGTTTAACTCATCCCCCCCCCCCCCCCCCCCCCCCCCCTTGTTAACCCCTTATTTTTTTTTTTAAATAAAAATGTGTTTCTTGCTTTGTCTCTCTTTCTCTCTCTCTCTTATTTTTTTCCCTTTGTTTGCTTTGTTTCTTAAATTCCACATATGAGTGAAATCACATGGCATTTGTCTTTCTCTGACTGATTTCTTTCACTTAGCATTATCTCTCTAGCTCCATGTTGTTGCAAATGGCAAGATTTCATTCCTTTTTAAGGCTGAATAATATTCCATTGTCATGCCACATTTTCTTTATCCATTTATCAGTTGATGGACACTTGGGCTGTTTCCATATCTTGGCTATTGTAAATAACACTGCTATAAATATGGTAGTGCATATATACCTTTGAAATAGTGTTTTGGTATTTGGGGAAATAACCAGCAGTGCAATTGCTGGATTGTAAAGTAGTTCTATATTTAACTTTCTGAGGAACCTCTATACTGTTTTCCAGAGTGGCTGTACCAGTTTGCATTCCCACCAACAGTGCAAGAGGGTTCATTTTTTTCCCCCACATCCTCTCCAACACCTGTTGTTTCTCATGTTGTTGATTTTAGCCATTCTGACAGGTGTGAGGAGATTATCTCATTGTAGTTTTGATTTGCATTTCCCTGATGATCAGTGATAATGAACATCTTTTTATGTGTCAGCCATCTGTATGTCTTCTTTGGAGGAATGTCTGTTCATGTCTTATGTCCATTTTTTAATTGGATTATTTGGGTTTTGGTATTGAGTTTTAGAAGTTCCTTATATATTTTGGATGCTAGCCCTTTATTGGATACATCATTTACAAATATCGTCTCCCTTTCTGTAGGTTGCCTTTTAGTTTTGCTGAATGTTTCCTTCACTGTGCAGAAGTTTTTTTGTTTTTTGTTTTTTTTTTAATGTAGTCCCAATAGTTGATGTTTGCTTTTGTTTCCCTTGCCTCGGGAGACATATCTAGAAGGAAGTTGCTATGGTCGATGTCAAAGAGGTTACTGCCTGTGTCATCTAGGATTTTTTATAGTTTCCTATCTCACATTTGGGTCTTTAATCCATTTTGAATTTATTTTTGTGTATAGTTTAAGAAAGTGGTCCAGTTTCATTCTTTTGCATGTTGCTGTCAAGTTTTCCCAACACCATTTGTTGAAGAGACTGTTTTTTTTTTCCATTGGATATTCTTTCCTGCTTTGTTGAAGATTAATTGATCATATAGTTGTGGGTTTATTTCTGGATTTTCTATTCTGTTCTATTTTTTTTAATGCGTTCTCTTTTCTTAAATTTTTTAAAATTCAATTAGCCAAACAGTACATCATTAGTTTCAGATGTAGGTTCAGTAATTTATCAGTTGTGTTTAATACCCATTGCTCATCACATCACGTGCCCTCCTTAATGCCCATCACCCAGTTACCCCATCCCCTAACCCACCTCCCCTCCAGCAACCCTCAGTTTGTTTCTAATAGTTAGGAGTCTCTCATGGTTTTTCTTCCTCTCTGATGACTTCCCCTTCAGTTTTCCCTCCCTTACCCTATGATCCTCTGTGTTGTTTCTTACATTCCACATATGAGTGAATTGGTATGATAATTATCTTTCTCTGATTGACTTATTTTGCTCAGCATATTACCCTCCAGTTCCATCCACGTTGATGTAAATGGTAAATATTCATCCTTTCTGATGGCTTTATAATATTCCATTGTGTGTGTGTGTGTGTGTGTGTGTGTATATATATATATACATATATAAGAAGAGGTGGTATATATATATATATATATGTATCCATTCATCTGTTGATGGACATCTGGGCTCTTTCCATAGTTTGGCTATTGTGGACATCGCTGCTATGAACATTGGGGTGCAGGTGCCCCTTCGGATCACTACATTTGTATCTTTAGGGTAAATACCCAGTAGTGCAATTGCTGGGTCGTAGGGTAGCTCTATTTTCAACTTCTTGAGGAATGTCTATACCATTTTCCAGAGTGACTATACCACCTTGCATTCCCACCAGCAGTGTGAAAGGGTTCCCCTTTCTCCACATCCTTGCCAACATTTGTTGTTTCCTGTCTTGTTAATTTTAGCCATTTGACTGGTATAATGTGGTATCTCATTGTGGTTTTGATTTGTATTTCCCTGATGCCAAGTGATGTGGAGCATTTTTTTCATGTGTCTGTTGGCATTTGGATGTCTTTAGAGAAATGTCTGTGCATGTCTTCTGCCCATTTCTTGACTAGATTTTTTGTTTTTTGGGTGTTGAGTTGGATAAGTTCTTTATTGATCTTGGATACTAGCCTTTTATCTGATATGTCATTTGCAAATATCTTCTCCCATTTCATAGGTTGCTTTTAGTTTTGTTGACTGTTTTCTTTGCCTTGCAGAAGTTTTTTATCTTGATGAAGTCCTAGTAGTTCATTTTTGCTTTTGTTTCCCTTGCCTTTGGAGACATGTTTAGCAATAAGTTGCTGTGGCTGAAGTCGAAGAGGTTGCTGCCTGTGTTCTCCTCTAGGATTTTGATGGATTCCTGTCTCACATTTAGGTCTTTCATCCATTTTGAGTTTATTTTTGTATGGTGTAAGAAAATGGTCCAGTTTCATTCTTCTACATGTGGCTATCCAATTTTCCCAGCACCATTTATTGAAGAAACTGTCTTTTTTTCCACTGGATATTCTTTCCTCCTTTGTCGAAGATTAGCTGACCATAGAGTTGAGGGTCCATTTCTGGGTTCTCTGTTCTGTTCTATTGATCTATGTTTCTGTTTTTGTGCCAGTACCATACTGTCTTGATCAGTACAGCTAGGTAGTATTATTTGAGGTCCAGAATTGTGATGCCTCCAGCTTTGCTTTTCTTTTTTAAGGTTGCTTTGGCTATTCTGGGTCTTTTGTGGTTCCATACAAATTTTAGGATTGTTTGTTCTAGCTCTCTGAAAAATGCTAGTGGTATTTTGCTGGAGATCACATTAAATGTGTAGATTGTTTTGGGTAGTATAGACATTTTAATAATATGTGTTCTTCTAATCCATACGCATGGAATGTCTTTCCATTTCTTTGTGTCATTGTCAATTTCTTTCATTGATGTTTCATAGTTCTCAGAGTACAGGTCTTTCACCTCTTTTGTTAGATTTATTCTAGGTATCTTATAGTTTTTGGTGCACTTGTAAGTGGGGTTGATTCCTTAATTTCTCTTTCTGCTGCTTCATTATTGGTGTGTAGAAATGCAACAGATTTCTGTATGTTGATTTTGTATCCTATTAATTTGTATATCAGTTCTAGAAGTTTTTTGGTGGAGTCTTTTGGGTTTTCTATGTATAGTAGCATATCATCTGCAAATAGTGAAAGTTTTACTTCTTCTTTGCCAATTCGGATGCCCTTTATTTCTTTTTGTTGTCTGCTGAAGCTAGGACTTCCAGTACTATGTTAAATAACAGTGTTGAGAGTAGACATCCCTGTCTTGTTCCTGACAGTAAAGAAAAGCTCTCAGTTTTCCCGCATTGAGGTGATATTAGCTGTGGGTTTTTTGTATGTGGCCTTTATTATGTTGAGGTATGTTCTCTCTACCCTACTTTGCTGAGGGTTTTTAACATGAATGGATGTTGTACTTTGTTAAATGCCTTTTCTGCATCTATTGAAGAGATCATATGGTTCTTATGCTGTCTCTTATTAATGTGGTGTATCACGTTAATTGATTTGTAAATATCGAACCACCCTTACAACCCAGGAATAAATCTCATTTGATCATGGTGAATGATTTTTTTAATGTATTATTGAACTTGGTTTGCTAGTATTTTATTGAGAATTTTTGCATACATGGTCATCAGGGATATTGGCCTGTAGTTCTCTTTTTTAGTGGAGTCTTTGGTTTTGGAACTAGGGTAATCCTGGCTTCATAGAATGAATTTGGAAATTTTCCTTCCTTTTCTATTTTTTGGAATATTTTGAGAAGAATAGGTATTCATTCTTTTTTGAATGTTTGCTAGAATTCACCTGTGCAGTCATCTGGCCCTGCACTTTTGTTTGTTGGGAGTTTTTTGATTGCGGATTCAATATCGTTGCTGGTTATCAGTCTGTTCAAGTTTTCTGTTTTTTCCTGTTTCAGTTTGGTAGTTTCTAGGAATTTCTCCATTTCTTCCAGGTTGGGCAATTTGTTGGCATGTAGTGTTTCATAATATTCTCTTATGGTTGTTTGTATTTCTGTGGTGTTAGTTGCTATTTCTCCTCTCTCATTTGTGATTTTATTTATTTGAGTCCTTTCTCCTTTTTTCTTGATAAATCTAGCTAGAGGTTTATCAATTTCATTGATTTTTTTTTTTCAAAGAACCAGCTGCTGGTTTCACTGATCTTTTCTATTGTTTTTTTTTCTTAATTCCTACATCATTTATTTCTGCTCGAATCTTTATTAATTCCTTCCTTCTTCTGGTTTTAGGTTTCATTTGTTGTTCTTTACTCCTTTAGGTTAAGTAGTTTATTTGATATTTTTCTTACTTCTTGAGGTAGACCTGTATTGCTGTAAACTTTCCTCTTGGAGCTGCTTTTTGCTGCATCCTAGAGGTTTTGGACTGGTGTGTTTTTATTTTCATTTGTTTCTATGTCCTTTTTAATTTCTTCTTTGATTTTCTGGTTGACCCATTCTTTGTTTAGTAACATGTTATTTAACCTCTATGTATTTGTGGTCTTTCACGTTTGTTCTTGTGGTTGATTTCCAGTTTCATAGAGTTGTGGTCAGAAAATGTGCATGTTATGATTTTGATCTTCTTGAATTTATTGAGGTTTATTTTGTGGGCTGCTGTGTGATCTATTCTGGAGAATGTTCCATGTGCACTTGAAAAGAAGGAGTATTCTGCTGTTTTAGGATGGAATGTTCTGAATGTATCTGTGAAGTCCATCTGGTCCAGTGTGTCATTCAAAGCCATTGTTTCCTTGTTGATGTTCTGTTTAGATGATCTGTCCATTGATGTAAGTGGGGGGTTAAAGTCCCCTACTATTATTGTATTATTAATGATTAGTTCTTTATTTTTGTTATTAACTATTTCATGTATTTGGGTGCTCCTGTGTTGGGTGCATAAATAATTACAATTGTTATATCTTCTTGTTGAATTGTCAACTTTATTATTATATAGTATCCTTTTTCCCTTGTTATAGTCTTTGTTTTAAAGTCTGTTTTGTCCAATCCAAGTATTGCTACTCTGGCTTTCTTTTGATATGCATTTGCACGATAGATGTTCTTCCATCCTCTCACTTTCAATCTGCATGTGTCTTTAGGTCTAAAATGGTCTCTTGTAGGCAGCATATTGATGGGTCTTGTTTTTTAATCCATTGTCACCCTATGTCTTTTAATTGGAGCATTTGTCCATTTACATTCTTGATAGATGTGTATTTATTGCCATTTTATTACTTGTTTTGTGGTTGTTTCTGAAGATTTTCTCTGATCCTTTCTGTCTTTCTCCCTTTCATGTTTTGCTGATTTTCTTTAGTGATATATTTGAATTTCTTTATCTTTATTTTTTGCATATTTATTAGTGGGTTTTGATATATGATTATCATTAGGTTTATATATAACTTAGAGGCCCATTGTAAACAATATTAATAATTCAATGCAACCAAATTTTATGAGCACCTACTAAGAATACTCGGCTAATTTCTTCTCAGTAATCAGTAAAATAGATGAATAAGACACAGTCCATGCCTTGTAGATGATAGCAGTCTAGAGGTTATGATCAGCATATTTTTCTTTTTATATCAGTTTTATTTGGGTATAATTTACACACCCAAATTGTACATACATAATTTACACATAGTTTATATATAATTTTATGTGTACAGTTTGATGAGTTTGATCCCCCGAGTAACCATCACCCATATAAAATATATAACATCCCTTTACCTTAGAAATAGCCCTTGTGATCCTACATAGTCATAGTCACCTCTGGTTCCAAACAATGACTGTTCTGATTTTTTCCCCACCATAGACTAATGTTGCCTATTCCAGAAATGTTTAAAGAATGAAAACGTATTAATAGGAGACAATGCTCCATGACTCTTTCACAGTTCTGCATTTCTGTGAGCAGAGGTAATGACTGCTTTTGTTCAGGACTATTTTTCTTAAGGTATTGGTATAGTGTATAACCTTTGAAGCTAGAGGTAATGTCTTCCTCCTGAGAAAAGGGTAGGTTTGTTATTGTCCAGTGTGCTAAAGATAATGTGCCCCTCTGGGGCACAGGTCAGGCAGGCTTATAGCCCATTATAATAGATTCAGATTCCCGGGGCGCCTGGGTGGCTCAGTGGGTTAAGCGGCTGCCTTCGGCTCAGCTCATGATCCCTGGGTCCTGGGATCGAGCCCCACGTCCGGCTCCCTGCTCAGTGGAGAGCCTGCTTCTCCCTCTCTCTCTGCCTGCCTCTCTGCCTGCTTGTGCTTTCTCTCTCTGTGTCAAATAAATAAATAAAATCTTAAAATATAAAAAAGATTCAGATTCCCAAAGTTCCCACCTTCTTCACCTGTAACACAACTCACTGTGCAAGTGTGATATTCTGGCTAATCCTATTGCTGTGAGTAATAAAGTCCTTTGTCTTTGACCCAGCAGTCTCATGTCTCGTGCCAGCAAACATGAAACATAACCTTACACACTGCATGCAATCTCAAATCTTTTGTAATTCTTGTCAACAGTATGTATTCTTTTGTGTCTGGTTTCTTTAGCTTAGCATAGTGTTTTTGAACACTATCCATGTTGTTTCACAAATTAATAATTAGTTCCTTTTGTTGCTGAGTTGTACTAATTGCATGATTATATCAAATTGGTTTATGTTCACTTGTTGATGTACATTTGGGTTGGTAACAGTCTAGAAGTCAAGATCACATTTTCTTTTTTTTAAAGATTTTATTTATTTATTTGACAGAGAGAGACACAGCAAGAGCAAGAACACAAGCAGGGGGAGTGGGAGAGGGAGAAGCAGGCTTCCCGCAGAGCAGGGAGCCCAATGTGGGGCTCGATCCCAGGACCCTGGGGTCATGACCTGAGCCGAAGGCAGACGCTTAACGACTGAGCCACCCAGGTGCCCAAGATCACATTTTCTAAGTAGTAGTTATTATATGTAACCCAATAGAGATATTCATAAAATGCTATTATAGTAGAGAAAAAGGAGTGATTAATTATGCCAAAGAAAACGTCACAGATGAGTTGACATTTGAGGTGGACCTTGAAGAATAAGTCTCTTCTCTTCTTTAAAGTATGTAAGAGTATAGAAGGTCTGGCCTAGTCTCCTGTTAAAAAGAAACCAGAGTCTATTCAAATGTCTAGTCTTGGAATTTTATATATGTACTTCCAGGAATAAGAGATTTTTCTTTTAAGAAGTTTTATGCTTCATTTGAAAGTGAGAGAGGTGACTTGTCTAATTTTAAGCATCCTCGAAACTTAACTCTTCCTCCAGGAAGTGTACTTGTTTGACAACTAGAGTTTCAAAGGCTTTGAGTCTCTAATCATTCCCCCAAGCAGAAAGCTGTCCTATAGCCCTTCCAGTGTAGAGATCCTCAAACAGCCACCGCCCAGCCCACACCCCACTCTTCATCCTCTCAGCGCTCTTGCCGCGGGCTAGTCCTGCTTCAGAAGATTTTGTTGGTGAGAGGAAGCTTACTTAGTTCTATACCTTTTGACTAATTATAATTCTTGAATCTTTGCCTTTTATAATATTTATGCTTTGAATAAAATGGTCTCCCTTATTAATACTTGTTTCAGGCTCACTGTATATCTAATATTCAGGGGCCTCTAAAAGAAATAAAACACTTGGTATAATTTTATAATTCATGAAAGAGATACAAGTAACATATGTGAAATAATTAATACCTAATTATGTTACTGACAATGAGTACATTGAATAAATGGGTAATGGAAAGGCCATACAGATAGTGGTTGAGCGTAGAATCTGAAACTAAACTGCCTGGTTTGAATTCTGGCTCTGCTATTTACTCCCTGTGTGACCTCGCTTGAGTTACTTGACTGCTTTGGACCTTGGGTAAAGTGAGGATGGTAACAGCATCTACCTCGAGGATTATGTGAGTTAAAATGTATAAAGCACTTATGACATTGCCTGGTACATACTAAGTAATATATGTGTGCACTGTTGATGTTGATGTTGATGTTGATGATGATGACTTTAGTTGTAGTAAGTCCCAAAAGAGGTAAGAATAGCATTGTGTGTTTGGGTTAAATTTAGGACACAGGCTTGGGTGACTGCTTCACAAGGCATTTCTTGGGGGAGTAATGAACAATAAATTGGGAAAGTAAACCGAGTTAGATTACAATACCTTGAAAAGGAGCTAAGTTTAAACAGGATGTGCTATGCAGTCGGCAGCTGTTGAATGTTCTGGACCATATAAAATACATGTTTGGAACAATCAGTTTGGCAGCGGCACTGAGAGAAGGGCCCTTAGAAGCACGAAATTAGGGGTTGGAATGACGTCGTCATCTAGATGTGAGGCAGAGGCTTGGTGGCGAAAGCAGAACAAAGCTAGTTAGGAGACAGGGAATGGGGAAGGCTGGGAAAAAAGAATATTTTCTTGGGGAGCAGGAAGAATGATACCATCACTGTTGGTATAGCTGGGAAAGAGAAAACAATGATTGAATCTGGATTATTTTGCGTTCTGTTAATGACAAAAATCCTGATAAACGACCTTAAAGCATTATGAGAATGGCTTCTGGATCTCAAAGCAAGCCTGATTTGTGTTTATAATAGTTTTGTTGACAAGTATGATTTTGTTCCTAATTAATTGGAAATTGGCCATCTATTCATGTTACAAAAGACAGCAGTCAAAAAAAAGATGATATAAACCATGAGAGACGATGGAAAAAACAAACTGAGGGTTCTAGAGGGGAGGGGGGCGGGAGGATGAGTTAGCCTGGTGGTGGGTATTGAGGAGGGCACATTCTGCATGGAGCACTGGGTGTTATGCACAAACAATGAATCATGGAACACTTCATCTAAAACTAATGATGGAATGTATGGGGATTAACATAAGAATAAAAAAATTTTAAAAAAAAGATGATATAATGAGACTTCATATTTGATTAACTTGAATGTTACATTTCATAACCATGTCGGAAAGCAGAATTTTCTACAATCCTTACATTTGTTTCATGTTTCTTTTTACTCTGAGATTATAATTTAAGTTGTGCTAATACTTGAATTTTTATGTTACCCTTTATGTGTTTTCATTTTATGTTTAAATTCTTGAAATCCTAAAGCAGCTTTATGAGAAATAAATACTATTAGAGTATTTCCTCAAGGGTCTGTTAATATTGTCTTATGAGTTTTTATAACAATGTTAAGCTATGATATAAAAAATATGTAAGTACCTACACTTTGTTCCGTTACTACTTTGTTCCTTCGTTTTTTAGGAATTCTAGTAATAAACGTGATGGCCTGTATAAGGTGATGGTATAATATACAGCAATGTCATTTTGTGGGGGGGAAAAAAGCAAGAAAAAAAAAAGAACAAACAACAAAAAAAACCAACTCTTCACAATCCAGAGTAAAAAAATAACTGCTCAGATAGTTGTTAGTTTATGTCTTGAGCAAGTCACCTTAGCCTCTTGGATCTTATATGTGCCAGGGACATTAGCCATACTTCTTAAGAGTTTTGTTTGTCAAGATTATATGAAATTACATGGATTATATGGGATTTATGAAAAGCCCTATGTATAAATATTGATGATTATTATTATTACTTGCAAGATAATGTGTTAGAGATGTCAAAATATGATAGATTCCAATTCCTACTGTTGCCATGACTGCCTGTCTTTTTTCTCTCTCTCAGATAATTCCATTGTCATTTAAAAGCATGCTTGCTTAACAGTTGTTCACCTTTATTTTTTCTCCCAACCCCCCATTTTTTTCCCATGAAAGGTAAGCTTGGGATTTGCATGAGTAATTTTCCAGTGTCTGGTGAGGCCTTACTGAGCTAAGCACGTGACTGCAGATGTTGGCACCTGGAGTGAGAGAATATGTGTTAGTCAGGCTGTAATAAAATTCTTAGGAGTTAATAACTTTGTCCTTTTCCAACTAAAGTGACACTGTGCTCTCTGGTTCCTTTTTTAAAGGCAAAAATGAATTTGTCACTTTCACTGCTAATTTTCTCTTCCTAAAGGACTAAGCCCACGAGCCGCCTTCTTTTTTCCCCTGGGCTGAGACTATCAAGGGTGCCGCAGCGTGGCTGGGCTTGATTTGCAGGCCTCTGCCAAGAACGGACACGTGGCAGCTTCTGAGCTCTTCCACCTGACTGCTTTCAAGCTGCCGAAGGAACAAGAGCAGCAGGTCAATGTGGCTAAAGTTTCATGTGGAAGGGTCTGCCAAGAATCAGAATTTTATTTATTTATTTTTAAAGATTTTATTTATTTGTCAGAGAGAGCGAGAGAGCAAAAGCAGGGGGAGTGGCAGAGGCAGAGGGAGAAGCAGGCTCCCTGCTGAGCAAGGAGCCCGATGTGAGACTGGATCCCAGGACCCTGGGATCATGACCTGAGCCAAAGGCAGATGCTTAACTGACTGAGCCACCCGGGCATCCCAAGAATTGAGAATTTTAAAAGTAAAAACTCGAACTATATATCAGAATAAAAATATATTAGTGATACATATATAGATATCAATGTTATTGTACATAGTCTTATTATATATATATATCTTTACTAGTCATGGAGATATATATATATATATATATATATATCCATCCATATAGACATATAGACACATGGATATATATGTGTCTAGGTATTCGATATTTGATTTTGGCATAAAAAATAGTTTTATTACTCAGATCACTTTTTCTCATGGGCTTTGAATTCATGGGCCTCTGCTAGAGTTTATTATGTAATATTTGAGAAGCAGTTTAGAGCGTTGGTTAAGAACATAGTTTCTACAGCCACACTGCCTAGGTTCAAGTGCATGGTTGTTTTTAAACAGCCACTTGTCAGGAGTAGGACTGTAGGTATCTTCCAGTGCCTTAGTTTCCCTATCTGTGAAGTGAAAATAATAACTGTACTTACTTCACAGAGTTGTGAGAATTAAAGCATATACACATATATGCGCATACGTATTTGTGTATATATATTATCACTTAGAATAGTGAGCTGAGCATATGTGAACCCTCTATATTATTTATTAAGCAAGTAAAAGTCATATTTCTATTGGAAAGTAAAGAGAAGGTAGGAGTGCCCGGGTGGCTCAGTCGGTTAAGCAGCTAACTCTTGATTTCAGCTCAGGTCGTGATCTCAGGGTTGTGAGAATAAGCCCCAGGTCCGGCTCTGTGCTCAGCGGGAAGTCTGCTTATCCCTCTCCCTTCTCCTCTGCCCCTCCCGTTGCTCCCATGCTCTCTCTCTCTCTCAAATAAATAAAATCTTAAAAAGAAATAAAAGTGGAGAGAATTTCATATACAGATTTTCAATGGTAGTTAATGTTTTGTATAATCTTCTAAATTAAGGCGTGGCATTTTCAAATAAAACAATAAGGTGCTAAACTAGCACAGCAATTCAATAAAGAGCCAGGAATAGACAGGACTTCTACTCTATTTATTGCCCTTTTATCTTTAGAAGTATTAATTGTAACTGAACCAGAAAATTTTTCCTACTAATCATTGTCACTTCTGGAAGTACAATGTTATTAAAAGACCATTTTGAAGAATCACAATATTTTAGAATTAACAGAAATTTTAGATATCAAATAGTTCATTCAGCCTTTTGTTTTCAAGGATCAGAGGACTGAGGCTGAGAAAATCAAATGATTTTTTCAAGGTCAGGTAACTAATTCTGAAGCCATGTTTACTAACTTCTAGTAAAGTACCCTTTTAATTATAATAGCATACTTGAAACCTGCTGGTGGTAGTCCAGTAAAGAACAGAATTTGCCTCTCCTTTGTGTCTTCTTATACTAAGCTATATATGTTGTGTAATTTTTTATTTTGATATGTGTTCACACTTACAGAAAAGGTACACGAATAGTACTAGGAACTCCTAAATACCCTTTACCCAGATTCACCAACTGTTTATATTCTGTTCCATTTGCTTTGTCATCCCATCTATATATCTGTTTATTTATGATTTTGTTTTTGAATATTTTTGAAAATAAATTTGAGACATTTTGTCCATTTATAAATGCTTGAGTGTTCATTTCCTAAGAGCAACTGCAATGATCTCATAACTGCAATTCTCAATAATTGAAATTAGAAAATTTAACTTTGATACAATAATCTAATCTAATCCAGTTTATATTTAAATTTACACCTATATAATGAAATATTAGCCATCAAAAAGAATGAAATCTTGCCATTTGCAATGATGTGGATGGAACTAGAGCATATTATGCTAAGCGAAATAAGTCAGTCAGAATAAGACAAATACCATATGATTTCACTTATATGTGGAATTTAAGAAACAAAACAGTTGAACATAGGGGAAGGGAAGGAAAAATAAAATAAGATAAAAACAGAGAGGAAGGCAAACAATGAGAGACTGTTAACTATAGAGGACAAACAGGGACCTAGAGGGGAGGAGGATGGAGAGATGTACTAAATGGGTGATGGGCATTAAGGAGGGCACTTTTGGGATGAGCACTGGGTATTATATATAAGTGATGAATCACTAAGTTCTACTCCTGAAACCAGTATTACACTGTATGTTAACTAACTTGATTTTAAACTTAAAAAAAAGAAAAGAAAAAGGTAAGAGATTGTTCCAAATGAAAGTACATTAAAGAGACATGAGTGACAACTAAACACAAGGCTTGTTCCTGGCTTGGATCATGAGCCAGAAAAAATATCCAGTATGTGATCTATTCTGGAGAATATAGAATAATCTCTTACCTTTTTCTGTCTTTTTTTTTTTTTTTTTTGGTACCTTGAGATTTTTGAAGAATACAGACTGATTATTTTGTAGAATGTCCTTCAGTTTGGGCTTGTGTAGTGTTTCCTCATGATTAGGTTCAGGTTATGTATTTTTGGCAGGAGTATGACAGAAATGATAAATAATGTGTCCTTTTCTGAGCATTATATCAGGAGGCACATGATGTCAGCTTATTCTAACACTGATGATGAAAACTTTGATCACTTTGGGTCTTCCAGGGTTCTTCTCAGGAAAGTTACTGTTTTACCCTTTCTAAATAATGACTAATTTGTGGGAGATTCTCTGAGGTTATATAAATATCTTTTCCCCAACAAACCTTTTCCCACTAATTTTTGTATCCATTGATAATTTGCAACTTTATTATTGCTTTCCTATTTATTGACATTCTACTAAAAAAAGAGATTTCTCACTTCTATTTGTTTATCTATTTGTCTATTCATCTATCTCTTATATCAATAGAACTCATATATTTTTTTTTAAGATTTTGTTTATTTATTTGAGAGAGAGAGAGCACAAGCAGGGAGGAAAGACAGAGGGAGAGGGGGAGGGAGAAGAAGATTCCCCGCTGAGCAAGGAGCCCAAAGTGGGACTGGATCCCAGGATCCCGGGATCATGATCTGAGCCCAAGGCAGACACTTAGTGACTGATCCACCCGGGTGTCCCCATGTATTCTTGTTTTATTCTACAGGTGTCATCTGTTAGTATTGTTCATTCAGATGCTTAAATTGTCCTATCTTTGGCCAGTGATTTTAAACTAGCTCCTGTGTCCTTTTGCTATTTTCCCATCTTACCTGAGTATTTCCTTACTTTCTGGCACATATTATTTTGGGTTCATCTTGTTCTTTTTTTGACCAAGCCCTGGAATCAACTTTTTATCCAAGTAGCCACTATTCCATTTCAAAGAAATGGTATTTGAAGTCAAGATCTGGACAGTAGATATACTCATTCCTTGCTACTGGTGTATTATTACTTCTAGGCCTTCTCAGCAGACAGCAGTAAACATATGTCTCTATTTGTTTCTATATCTTTGCATCTATGTATTTAAAACCATGAGATGTTGGTCAAAGGGTACAGAGTTGCAGTTATATAGGATGAATACATCTAGAGTTCTTTTTTTTATTTTATTATGTTATGTTAATCGCCATATATTACATCATTACTTTTTGATGTGTTGTTCCATGATTCCTTGTTTGCATATAACACCCAGTGCTCCATGCAGAATGTGACCTCTTTAATACCCATCACCAGGCTAACCCATCCCCCCACCCCCCTCCCCTCTAGAACCCTAAGTTTGTTTCTGAGTCCATAGTCTCTCATGGTTCGTCTCCCCCTCCAAATTCCCCCCCTTCATTTTTCCCTTCCTACTATCTTCTTTCTTTTTTAACATATAATGTATTATTTGTTTCAGAGGTATAGGTCTGTGATTCAACAGTCTTACACAATTCACAGCGTTCACCATAGCACATACCCTCCCCAATGTCTATCACCCAGCCACCCCATGCCTCCCACCCCCCACCACTCCAGCAACCCTCAGTTTGTTTCCTGAGATTAAGAATTCCTCATATCAGTAAGATCATATGATACTTGTCTTTCTCTGATTGGCTTATTTCGTTCAGCATAATACCCTCCAGTTCCATCCACGTTGTTGCAAATGGCAAGATCTCATTCCTTTTGATGGCTGCATAATATTCCAGTGTGTGTGTGTGTGTGTGTGTGTGTGTGTGTGTGTGTGTGTGTGTG